>NC_086106.1:10605000-10642500 GCF_963921235.1 Mobula hypostoma | reverse complement strand
ATGATGATTTTGGTGACATTTTTACATGGTAGGGGGAATTAAGGATTATGGGGAAAAGGCAGGGAGGTGGAGATGAGTCCATGGTCAGATCAGCCATGATCTTATTGGACGGCAGAGCAGGCTGGACGGGCCAGATGGCCGACTCTTGCTCCTATTTCTTATGTTATGTTTTTATGAAAGATGGGCAGGCTTGAGGGGCCAAATGCCAATCTCCTGATTCCTCATGTTGTGTTCATCGTGAGGAAAGTCATCCCAGGATCCGTAACCACCTGCACGTCGGGGGTGGGGGGTGGGGGGGAGTTGTGGAAAAGGTTATTATAGGAGATCACCAGGGCACAGAACTTGGCCAGGGGTGGATTTACCTGGGACAGAGGTACCGCAACTCCCCCACAGAGATGGGAACCCCTCCTGACCCCACAGGCGTCCCCTTCACTGTGACCCCCCTCGTGCAGCGGTGAGCCACGACGGGAGTGACCTGACTGATCCGCGGAGAGGTTGAGAGTCAACTTTGACCCTGGCCTGCACAGAGAGGGCGGTCCATGCCTCAGTGACGCTGAGGTGGAGGTGGAGGAGTTCCTGGGAGATTGCGAGTTCTGGTCCGGCCTGCTAGTGCACCAACGCCGCTACCTCCTCAGAAGGCCACGGGAGTGCAGAGCGCCACTGCTGACTCCCACCAAGGCAAGGCCACAAGGACTTGCGGAGAGCTCAGTCCATCATGAAAACTGACTTCACCTCCATTGACCTTCCTGCAGGCATCATAATCAAGTACCCTTCCCACCGCTGGGCGTTCTCTCCTCTCACCCCGCCGGTTGGACGAAGACAGAAGATAGCAAAAAAAAAGGCTGAAATCACGTATCACGAGGACACCCTCTCGACGGTGGGTGAGAGTCTGCTGGTTCACGGGGAGGGGGAGGGAGGCGGACTCACAGGCGAAGTTCAGATTGTAACATCGAAACGGCGAGCTGTTGGCTTCCCCTCTCTTTTGTCGCAGGAGCGATATCTCTCTCTCCCTCGCCAGTGAGAGAGAGAGAGAGAGCGTGTCTGAGATGTCGAAATGTTGGGAGGGACAGTAGGTTTTTTTGATGGGCTGTAGACCATGATCTCTTGGGGCTTCGCTATTGCTTGCCTGGTGGGTGATGGTGGTGGTGTTGTGGGGAGTGGGTAACAGTGCTTTTGCTGGAGCAAGGCGGGGGAGGGTTGATAGTTTTTGCTGCTGCTTGTGCGTGGGAGGGGGAGGGGAGATTTGGAGGTTCTAACATTTTTCTGTCATTCATTCTTTGTTGATTTTTTTTCTCTGTTTCGTGGACGTCGGTGAAGAGTAAGAATTTCAGGTTGTATACTGTATGCGTTCTCTCATATTGAATTGAACTATTGAACCACTGTCCCATCAGAGATTCTAATGGAGCACTCATGAAGTCCTGAACTCCCAACCTCCCGGTCTACCTGATTGTAACCTTGCACCTGATTGTATACCTGTGTCGCGTTTTCCCCGCAAACTGTCACACTATATCTTGCATTCCTAAGCAAGAGAGAATCTGCAGATGATGGAAGTCCGAGCAACACACACAAAACGCTGGAGGAACTCAGCAGGCCAGGCAGCATCTATGGGAAAAAAGCACAGTCGACGTTTTGGGCCGAAACCCTTCGGCAGGACGGGAGAGAACAAAAGATGAGAAGTAGATCTAAAACTGTTCCAAAATTCAAACTTTTTGGATAAATTTAAGAGTTTTATTGGAACAAGTTACTGGAACTCAACTTCCACATAACCCTGCATTATTTCTATTAGGTGATATTGAAGGGATAAAACCGAAACTTAAATTGAATAAATATCAGAAAGAATTTATAAAAATTGCATTGGCAGTAGCCAGGAAGGCTATGGCAGTTACTTGGAAATTGGATTCGTATTTAAGTATGGATCATTGGAATAATGAAATTTCTAGTTGTATTCCACTCAAAAAAATTACTTATAATTTAAGAGATAAATATGATACATTTTTGAATATTTGGCGCCCATATTTACAAAAGATAGGATGGCATATTTAGTTGCTCTGATGATAAAGATGTTGGTCCCTTGGGGAAAGTGATAAATAAATATACTAAATTTATTTTGAATCCCATGGAGCGTGTGGAAACTTTCCAATATCCAGGCAGTTCTTCTTTCTTTTTCTTTATTTTTTCTTTTTTTTCAGGTAGGGGTAAATATCGCGGGGAAGGGTTAAGGGGAGGGGGGAGGGTAGATATTATCTTTCTATGTAATCTTTTCGAAAACTCAATAGAAATTATATTTAAAAAAAAGAAGTAGATCTAAAAAAATCTTTGCATTCTTCTATCACTTTTCTCTGTGTACTACCCTGATGTTCTTATGTTTCAGAAGGGCATCTATAGTTCTGGTACAAACTGTATCTTGGTACTAGTGGTGTTCCACAGGCACCCGTGTTGGGACCAATTCTTTTCACATTATATGTCGATGATATGGATGATAAAATTAGTGACTTTGTTGCAAAGTTTGCAGATGATATGAAGATAGGTGGATAGGCAGGCAGTTCTGAGGAAGTCGAAAAGCTACTGAAGAACTTAGTCCGAACTGGCAGATGGAATACGCTGTCAGGAAGCATGTGGTCATGCATTTTGGAAGAAGAAATGACTATTTTCTAACGGGAAAGAAAAGGGAAGTAGAAGATCTTGTTCAGGATTCCCTGTAGGTTCATTTGCAGGTTGAGTCCGTGATAAGGAAGGCAAATCCAATTTTAGCCTTCATTTCTAGAAGACTAGAATATAAAAGTGAGGATATAATGTTGAGGCTTTATAACATAGAAAATAGGTGCAGGAGTAGGCCATTCGGCCCTTCGAGCCTGGACCGCCATTTATAATGATCATGGCTGATCATCCAACTCAGAACCCTGCCCCTGCCTTCCCTCCATACCCTCTGATCCCCCTAGCCACAAGGGCCATATCTAACTCCCTCTTAAATATAGCCAATGAACTGGCCTCAACTGTTTCCTGTGGCAGAGAATTCCACAGATTCACCACTCTCTGTGTGAAGAAGTTTTTCCTCATCTCGGTCCTAAAAGACTTCCCCTTTATCCTCAAACTGTGACCTCTAGTGAGGCCTCATTTGGAATATTGTGAGCAGTTTTGGGCCTGTTAGAAAGGATGTGCTGGAACTGGAAAGAAGCTGTGCTGAAAAGGAGGCTCATGAAAATGATTCCGGGATTGAAAGGCTTGTCACGTCAAGAGCGTTCGATTGCTCTGGGCCTGTACTCACTGGAATTCAGAAGAATGAGGGGTGACCTCATTGAAACCTATTGAATGGAGAAACGCCTTGACAGAGTAAATGTGAAAAGGATGTTTCCTATGGTGGGGGAGTCTAAGACCAGGGGACATAACCTCAAAATAGAGGGGTGTCCTTTTAGGATGAAGATGAAGAGGAATTTCCTTAGCCAGAGAATGGTGAATCTGTGGAATTCGTTACCATTGGTGGCTGTGGAGACAAAGTCTTTACGTATACTTAAGGCAGACATTGATAGATTATTGATTGGTCGGGGCATGAAGGGATACAGGGAGAAGGCAGGAGATTGGGGCTGAGAGGGAAAAAGGATCAGCCATGATGAAATGGTGGAGCAGGTTCGATGGGCCAAATGACCTAATTCTGCTCCTATATCTCATGGCCTCACATGACATTAATGAGTGAGGCCCTCCAACTGGCCAGGACGACCATGGATGTTGAGTCCTAGCTGTCTACGTGTCGGTGTGCATGACAGGGCAGTACAATATGAACAGCAAGCTGTTGCCCTTGTAGGAGACTCCCCCCGCCACGCAGAGACCGGTACAGGAGTTGCTAGTCAGCGTTGAACTCAACGTAGATTTGCCTTAGGGACTCCATAGAACCATAGAACCATAGAAACTACAGCACAGAAACAGGCCTTTTGGCCCTTCTTGGCTGTGCTGAACCATTTTCTGCCTAGTCCCACTGACCTCCAGTTGCAGATCTTTCCCTCGGGAGTTTACTCCCCAACCCTTCCCCATGAGCAAGACAGCAGAGGTTTGAGATCAGAGTTTTCCTTCTCATGAGCTGTCAGCCGCGACTGTGCCCGGGTTGGGCTCCATCTGGCGCTAATAAGCCGATTACTATTTACCAGGTAGGGGAATGCCACGGGGAATCTCCCCGCGGAACGTCACACGCCGCGGGAGCCCTGCGAATATTGCTCGTCAGGATGGAACATGTCACTGAAGATTCTGCGAGGGGGACGCAGTTGGGCACATCCTTGCTTCTGGTCTCAAGGTCCCGTACCCATCCTGAGTGGCTGAGTGATGCCTCCAGTCGAGGGAAAACTCCATGCCAAATATCCCCCAACATCTTTTCAAATTACCACGGGTCCTCACAGTCCTCCCCTCCCCTTTCCTGCTCCAGAAACCCTCTCTGGCCCGGCAACTTAAGAATGTAAGAAATAGGGACTGGATTCGGCCAACTGCCCCGTAGAGCCTGCCCCGTCATTCAATAAAATCACGGCTGATCTGATCTCCACCTACCTGCCTTTTCCCCGTAACCCTGAATTCCCCAACTATGCAAAAATCTACCCAACCTTGTCTTAAATACATTTACTGAGGTAGCTTCCACCGCTTCACTGGGCAGAGAATTCCACAGATTCACCACTCTCTGGGAAAAGCAGTTCCTCCTCATCTCCATCCTAAATCTACTTTCCTGAATCTTGAGGCTATGTCCCCTAGTTCTAGTCTCACCTACCAGTGGAAACAACTTTCCTGCCTCTATCTTATCTATCCTGTTCAGAATTTTACTTGTCTATAAGATCTCCTCTCATCCTTCTGAATTCCAGTGAGTATAGTCCCAGGTGACTCAATCACTCCTCATGGTCTAACCCCCTCATCTCTGGAATCAACCTGGTGAACCTCCTCTGCACTGCCTCCAAAGCCAATATATCCTCTTCCTCAAGTAAGGAGACCAGAACTGCACACAGTACTCCAGGTGTGGCCTCGCCAATACGCTGTACAGTTACAGCATAACCTTCCTGTTCTTCAATTCAATCCCTCTCGCAATGAAGGCCAACATTCCATTTGCCTTCTTGATAGTCTGCTGCACTTGCAAACCAACCTTTTGCAATGATCCTTCTTCCTCCGTTCATCATCCAGATTATGCAGTCCTGCTGGCCCTGAACTATGGACTTTTTTAGCTGGACCTCCTCTCTCTTCCTCTTACCTTCCCTGTTCCTCATTGTTTTGCCCCCTGCTATTACAGAACACTGTAAGCTTCTTTTGTTTATTGCCAGAAATAGTCAGGGTGGGTGCGATGGGGCACAAGTGTGGGGAGGGGGAGGGGGGAAGGATGTTTATACTGCTGCCTGTGCGTGGGAGAGGGTAGAGGGGGATTTGGTGTTCTGATGTTTCTATCATTCATCCTTTGGCGTTTTTCTTCCGTTTCGTGGATGTCTGTGAAGAGTAAGAATTTCAGGTTCCATTCTCTGATATCAAATGGAGCCGTTGGTCTCGAAGCAGGTGGTCATGGTAGGACTGACAGTGCCTTGGGGAGGACCAGACTGGGGAAGTGTTCGAGTGAAAGAAAGCCAAATACCAGGTGCTGGTAGAGCAGAACCAGAGACGGGGGTTGAGGGCATGATGCGAGCCCATAGAGGTGGGGCGTAGAGGTTCTGCTGGTTGCTCGCTGTGCAGAACCTACTCTCTCCTTGGCATTACACAGGCTGAAAAGAGAAGAGCCCTCAGGACCGTCACAGAGGCTGCTGAGCGAGCCTCCAGATGGCTATGGATCAAGAGGTGTGACCCGTGGACCAGTGCTGCTGGGTCACCTGGGCGAGGGTGTCCAATGTTCAAAGACCCAAAACACCAGGTTCCATTACTGATGACGCGTCCCTGCGCATCCTAGGGTGCGTCTCAGCATCGTGGTCCTTCGCAGATTCTTTGGACATGCTGATTAACATCACGGACACAAGGGATCAGGCCTTTCAGCCCATCCGCTCCATACCGACCCAAAAGGCCCATCTACGCAAGTCCCGTTTGCCTGTGCTTGGTCCATATCCTCATCGGTCGGCACGGTAGCGTAGCGGTCAGCACGACGCTTTACAGTACCAGCAACCCGGGTTCAATTCCCGCCACTGCCTGTAAGGAGTTTGTACGTTCTCCCCACCAGTGTGTGGGTTTCCTCCGGGTGCTCCAGTTTCCTCCCAGACTCCGAAGACGTACCAACTGGTGGGTTAATTGATCATCTTGTGATCAGACTAAGGTTAAATCGGGGGATTGCTGGGCGGCACAGCTCGAAGGCTGAAAGGGCCTGATCAGTGCTGTATCTCTAAATAATTAAATATCCTTTCCTATTCAGATGTTTTTTAAAGTTTGCTATTGTACCTGTCTCACCCCCTTCCTCTGGCAGCTTACTCCGTATGGACATCTCCCTCGGTGTGAAGAAGTTACCCCTTGGCTCCCTTTCAACTCTTTCTCCTCTCACCTTATACCTGTGCCTTCTGGTTTTCGATTCCTGAGAGAAAGGTTTTGCATTCACCCTCTGAGGATAGCCCGTCATAATTTTAATGCACCGCCATGGGATCATCTTTCAGTCTCCCATACTCCAAGGAACAACGGGCTGGCCTGTAACGCAGACCTGCAGGATCAGGAGTGCAACGGTTGGGAAGTTTCAAAGATACCCGGGCGTCAGCCTCTCGGAGGATGTGTCCCGGGCTGAAGCTGCAGTCACTGCAGTCAAGCTGTAGGCATGCCAGTGGCAGGCCCCCTTTGGGAGCGTGAGGGGATTTGGAGCCTCGCCTTGTTTCTACAGCCGTGCGGTGCAGAGCATTCTGACCGGATCTGGCGTGGAAGCTCTGGAGTGCAGGACCGTGAGCGGCCGCAGAGGGTTGTGGAGTCAGGCGGCTCCGTCACAGGCACAAACCACCCCCCCCCCAACCACGGAGGACATCTTCAAAAGGTGGCGACCATTATAAAGGATCCTGGGGGAATACCCGCTTCCAAGGAGGACGACCAGGAGCCTGAAGACCCACACCTCGGTGTTTAAGGAACAGCTTCTTCCCCTCTGCCGTCAGATTTCTGAACGGTCCATGAACACGACCTCCTTACTTCTCTTCTGAACTAATAATGAATTTCTTTTTAAACTGCAGCTTAAAGAAATTTGTCCTGCCTGCACCATGCACCCAAAACAAATTTCACAACTAATGAAATAAACCTGATTCTGATTTTGATTCAGACTCTGACTTCAATACACCCACATCTGGAGCATGAATGGGCCTGCACTTACTCAAATACACACACACATACAGATACACGCTTCAAAAAGCATTTCACACAGCACTGGGGGCTGGGGAGGGGGAGAGGGGGTTCCCGCTGGTCAGGCGGCGTCTGCGGAGTGAAATGGACGGTCAGCCTCCCGGCTCGAGGGCTGTCCCATTTCCTGGCCTGCCGGGGCTCCTCCAGCTTCCGGTGCCCGCTGTCCCTCGCGCTCCCGAGTGGATCTCACTCAGTTACGTGTAAGGTACTGCCGGGGGCGGGGGCAGCTCAACGGAGGGAATCTGCGGAGAGAAGCGTGACGGCCGGGGGTGCTGGGGAACTGCTCCCGATCCCACCCCCGCCCACCTCATCCGCACAACTTCACCGGGCACAGTCCTGGTTCCCCAGGGTGTCCAGGAGTAAACACTGGCTGCCATGGCTGGCTGTTTACGAGTCTCGTGGTTAGTCATCGTTTGGTGGGGACTGGCGTCCAGTGGGGACTTGTTGTGTGGTTTGCAAGCGATAAGTATGCCTGAGTACATGTTGTTTTCACAAGATCCCTGGTAATTACCCGGTGATTACTCAGCGTGCTGTTCCTAAGTCTGAGTGGCAATGCTCCACTGATTCCCTGACACCTGCTTCAGCTTCACCGCCGCAGGTACTGCGGGGGGATTCCCCCAGCCAGCCCAGGATCCTGGGGTACAGTCAGACGTGGGCCCTGTCTGACGCCTGTTGCCACGAACGCAAGGCCTGTCTGACGCCTGTTGCCACGAACGCAAGGCCTGTCTGACGCCTGTTGCCACGAACACAAGGAGTGTCTGATGCCAGCTGTCGTGATGGAAAGGCATGCCTGATGCCTGTCGCCCGAGCCTCCTTGTGCAATCCCTCCGGCTGACTGGCACCTTTCGCGTAAGAGAGGGGCCAGAGCCAGACTCAACGCTCGAAATGTGACCTCGCTGACTATTTGTGAAACTGCGACCTATCATTCCAGGCAAGGGCGCTACCCCGTTACGTTCTGTGACTAATCATACACCGACTCCATTAGTCTCAATTCACTCTCCCCTACATTCCCGGCCAGTTGAGTTAGCCGAGGAGTGCTGTTACAGTAACACTCTGGCGCTCAGCATCAGTAAGACCAGAGAGCTGATCGTGGACTTCAGGAAGGGCAAGATTCTTTGTTGCTGTTTCTGTAACAGTCTTGTTTTACTAGTTAGGGTTGTTAGCCCTGAGCTGAACCCCCAATTCCTCACAGAGGGAGCAGGAGTGGAGAGAGTGAGCAATTTCAGATTCCTGGCTGTCAATAGCTCTGAGGATCTGCCTGGACGCAACATATTGATGGAGAAATAAAGGAGGCAAGACAGTGGCTATACTTCATCCGGAGTCTGCGGAGCCTTGGTTTGTCAACTAAAACACTCGAACATGTCTACGGATGTACTGGGAGAAAATTCTGACTGGCTGCATCACCCCTGGTGTGGGGGGTGGGGGAGGGAACGTCGACTCAGACCATGAGAGGCCTGCGTCGGGCATTTTCATGCCTTACAGGCGCAGATTTGAAGTCTATGTGGGGCGCCACTCCTCACACAGACTAGAGCAATCTGTGGTTAAGTGCCTTGCTCAAGGGTACAAACACGCTGCCACAGCTGAGGCTCGAACTAGCGACCGTGAGGTAACTAGACAAACGCCTTAACCACTTGGCCACGTGCCCAACAAGCACGTGTGGGGGGTGGGGAGGAGGCTATTGCACAAGATCGAAGTAAGTTGCATAAAGTTGTAAACTCAGTCAGCTCCATCATGGGCACCAGCCTCCGTAGTACCCAAGACATCTTCAAGGAACGATGCCTCAGAAAGGCAGCGTCCATCATTAAGGACCCCCACTTCCCAGGACGTGCCCTCTTCTCATTACTACCATCAGGGAGGAGGTACAGAAGCCTGCAGACACACAATCAATGTCTCAATGAGACCCCCACGGTCTCAGGGAGAACATGCACAGGGGTGAGTACACACACACACACACACACACACACACACCCACACACACACACACACACACACACACACACACACACACACAGACAGTTCCGGAGGTCAGGATGGAACTCGCATCTCTGGCTTTGGGAGGCTAACCGGCTTCCCTGCATGGATCACAAGGAACGGAGCATCTTTCAGTACCGTGACACCCGCCAACTGGGAGCACTCTATCAACATGAGAGTGAACTGCAGATTCACACTAATTAATAAGGAAACAGAAGAGATTGAAAATACCCAGTGGATCAGGCAGAAAAATTCCCATTTCTGACAAAACATCTCGGAACTGAAACTGTTTATCAGAATCAGGTTTGATATCATCGGCAATGTCAGGAAACGTCTTAGTGGCAGCAGCACAATGCAATACATGATTATGGGGAAAAAATGTGAATTGCAGTAAGTATATATATTAAGTAGTTAAATTAAATAAGTAGAGCAAAAATAGAAATAAAGAATGGGTTCATGGGTTCAACGTCCATTCTGAAATCGGATGGCAGAGGGGAAGAAGCTGTTCCTGAATCGCTGAGTGTGTGTCTTCAGGCTCCTGTACCTCCTCCCTGATGGTAACAGTGAGAAGAGGGCCTGTCCTGGGTGGTGGGGGTCCTTAATGATGGACAGTGCCTTTTTGAGGCACAGCTCCTTGAAGATGTCTCAGATACTATGGGGGCTAGTGCCCGTGATGGAGCTAAGTTTAGCTCTCTCTAAAGTTCAAAATAAACATATTATTAAACTACATCTATGTCATCATCTACAACCCTGAGATTCATTTTCTTGCGGACAATCACAGTAAATTCTAGAAGCACAATAGAATCACTGAAAGACCGCACCCAACAGAATGGACAAACAACCAGTGTGCAAAAGACAACAAACTCTGCAAATACTAAAAGAAAAAGGGATAAAAAGGAAATAATAATAACAATGAATAAATAAGACCATAAGACATAGGAACAGAATGAGGCCATTTGGCTGCTCCACCATTTCATCATGGCTGATTTATTACCCCTCTTGACCCTATTTCCCTGCCCTCACCCCGTAGAATTTGACGCAAGAACCTATCATGCTCCATCTCAAATGACATGACCTCCGAAGCTGTCTGTGGCAATGAATTGATAAGTTATTGAACCTGGGCCTCTGTACCTCCCTCTGCAATTGGATCCTTGACTTCCTAACTGGAAGACCACAATCTGTGCAGACTGGTGATACTATCTCCTCCTCGCTGATGATCAACACTGGTGCACCTCAGGAGTGTGTGCTTAGCCCGCTGCTCTACTCTCTCTATACCCATGACTGTGTGGCTAGGCATAAATCAAATACCATCTATAAATTTGCTGATGATACAACCATTGTTGGTAGAATCTCAGCTAATGACGAGAGGGCATACAGGAGTGAGATATGCCAACTAGTGGAGTGGTGTCACAGCAACAACCTGGCACTCAACGTCAGTAAGACGAAAGAGCTGATTGTGGACGTCAGGAAGGGCAAGACGAAGGAACACATACCAATCCTCATAGAGGGGTCAGAAGTGGAGAGAGTGAGCAGTTTCAAGTTCCTGGGTGTCAAGATCTCTGAGGATCTAACCTGGTCCCCACATTATCGATGCAGTTATAGAAACATAGAAACATAGAAAATAGGTGCAGGAGTAGGCCATTCGGCCCTTCGAGCCTGCACCGCCATTTATTATGATCATGGCTGATCATCCAACTCAGAACCCCGCCCCAGCCTTCCCTCCATACCCCCTGACCACCGTAGCCACAAGGGCCATATCTAACTCCCTCTTAAATATAGCCAATGAACTGGCCTCAATAGTTTCCTGTGGCAGAGAATTCCACAGATTCACCACTCTCTGTGTGAAGAAGTTTTTCCTAATCTCGGTCCTAAAAGGCTTCCCCTCTATCCTCAAACTGTGACCCCTCATTCTGGACTTCCCCAACATCGGGAACAATCTTCCTGCATCTAGCCTGTCCAATCCCTTTAGGATCTTATACGTTTCAATCAGATCCCCCCTCAATCTTCTAAATTCCAACGAGTACAAGCCCAGTTCATCCAGTCTTTCTTCATATGAAAGTCCTGCCATCCCAGGAATCAATCTGGTGAACCTTCTTTGTACTCCCTCTATGGCAAAGATGTCTATAAAGAAGGCAAGACAGTGGCTATACTTCATTAGGAGTTTGAAGGGATTTGCTATGTCAACAAATACACTCAAAAACTTCTATAGATGTACCATGAAGAGCATTCTTTCAGGCTGCATCACTGTCTGGTATGGGGGGGCTACTGCACAGGACTGAAAAACTTCGCAGAGGGTCAAAAATTTAGTCGGCTCCATCTTGGGTACCAGCCTACAAAATACCCAGTACATCTTCAAGGAGCGGTGTTTCAGAAAGGCAGTGTCCATTATTAAGGACCTCCAGCACCCAGGGCATGCCCTTTTCTCACTGTTACCATCAGGTAGGAGATACAGAAGCCTGAAGGCACACACTCAGCAATTCAGGAACAGCTTCTTCCCCTCTGACATCCGATTTCTGAATGGACATTGAACCCGTGAACACTACCTCACTTTTTTAATATATATTATTTCTGTTTTTGCATGATTTTTAATCTGTTCAATATACATACACCATAAATGATTGATTGATTGATTGATTTTTCTTCTATATTATGTATTGCATTGAACTGCTGCTGTTAAGTTAACAAATTTCATGACACACGCCAGAGATACTAAACCTGATTCTGAAATCCACAGATTCACTGCCCTCTGGTTAAAGAAATACTTTCCTCATCTCTGTTCTAAAGGGACGTCCCTCTATTCTGAGTCTTTGCCTTTTGGTCCTAGACTCCCCCCATTATAGGAAACATCCTCTCCACATCCACTCTATCTAGACCTTTCAAAATTCGAAAGTTTCAATGAGATCCCCCCCCCCCATCGTTCTAAACTCCAGAGAGTACAAGCTCAGAGCTACCAATGGTCCTCATACATTAACCCTTTCATTCCTGAGATCATTCTCATGAATCTCCTCTGGATCCTATCCAATGCCAGCACATCCTTTCTTAGGTAAGGAGCCCCAAACTGCTCGCAATACTCCGGGTGGTCTGACCGTTGTCTTTTAAAGCCTCAGCATTACATCCTTGCTTTTATACTCTAGTCCTCCGGAAATGAATACTCACATTGCATTTGCCTTCTTAACCACCAACTCAACCCGCTAGCTAACCTTTAGGGAATCCTGCACAAGGACTCCCGAATCTCATTGCATCTCAGATTTTTTTTTAAATTTTCTCTCTAACTTAGAAAAAAAAAGTCAACACCTTTATTCTTTCTGCCAAAGTACATGACCATGCTCCCCCTTGCACTTCCTTACATCTGCAACTTCTTTGCCCATTTCCTCCCATTCTGTCTAAGTCCTTCTGTAGACACCCTGCTCCCTCAACATTACCTGTCCCTCCACCTGTCTTTGAAACATTTGCAAACTTGGACCCAAAGCCATCACTTCCACCAACCAGATCATTGACATATAAAATGCAAAGAAGCGGTCCCAACACTGACCCCCGCAGCACATCTCCAGTCACCAGCAGCTATTCAGAAGAGGCTCCCTTTATTCCCACTCTTTACCTCCTGCCAGTCAGCCAATCTTCTATCCATGCTATTAACTTTCCTGTAATACCATGGGTTCTTATCTTACTAAGCAGCCTCATATGCGGCACCTTGTGAAAGAACTTCTGAAAATCCAAGTAAACAACATCCACCCACACTCCATCATCTATCCCGCCTGTTTTTTTTTTCAAAGAATTCCAACAGATTTCCCCGGCAAGATTTCCCCTTTAGAAAACCATGCTGACTGTGACCTATTATATCTTGTTCCTCCAAGTACACCAGAACTGCATCCTTAATAGTGGATTCGAACATCTTCCCAACCACTAAAGTCAGACTAACTGGCCTATACTTTTCTTTGTTCTGCCTCCCTCCCTTCTTAAAGAGTGGAGTGACATTTGCAGCATTCCAGTCCTCTTGGAACCATTCCAGAATCTAGTGATTCCTGAAAGATCATTACTAGTGCCCCCACAATCTCTTCAGCCATTTCTTTCAGAGACCTGGGGTGTAGTCTCTCTGGTCCAGGTGACTTATCTACCTTCAGACCTTTCAGATTCCCAAGCACCTTCTCCTAGTGAAAGCAGTGACACTCACTTTTGCCCCCTGACACTCTCGAATTTCTGGTATTCTACTAGTGTCTTTCGCAGTGAAGGCTGGTGCAAAAATACTTATTAAGTTTGCCCGCTATTTTTTTGTTTCTCATTACTACTTCTCCAGCGTCGTTATCCACTCTTGTCCGCTCTTTATATATCTAAAAAAAAACCTTTTGTATCCTTTTTTATATTATTGGCTAGCTCACTATGTTTCATCTTTTCTCTCTTCATGGCCTTTTTTGTTGCATTCTGTTGGTTTTTAAAAGCTTCCCAATCCTTTACCTTCCTACTATATTATAAGCTCTCTCTTTGGGTTTTATGCTTTGACTTCCCTTGGTGGCTACGGTTGCCTCACCCTCCCTTTAAAATACTTCTTCACCTTTGGGATGCACCTTTCCTGCAGGTTCTAAGTTTCCCCCAGAAACACCAGCCATTGCTGCTCTGCCATCATCCCTGCTAGTGTCCCCTTGCAATCAACTTAGACCAGCTCCTTTCGCGTGCTTCTGTAATTCCCTTTACGGCACAGTAATACTGATAAATCTAACTTTACTTCTCCCTCTTAAATTACAGGGTGGGTTGTATCATATTATGATAATTGTTACCCCTAAGGGTTCCTTTTACCTTAAGCTCTCTAATCAATTCTGGTTCGCTGCACAACACTCAATCCAGAATAGCCGATTCCCTAGTAGGCTTAACCACAAGCTACTCTAAAAAGCCATCTCATAGGCATTCTACAAATTCTTTCTCTTGGGATCCAGCACCAACCTGATTTTTCCCATCTGCCTGCTTGTTGAAATCCCCCATGACTATTGTAACATTGCCATTTTTACATGCCTTTTCTATCTACCGTTTTAATTTGTAATTACCATGGGATATAGAGATAATTGGTAAGATGGTGCCAGTGAATCAAAGCAACATTCTGTGGGCTGCTTACAAATCTTCTAAATATATCTCTATTGAATTACTCTCGTTGTAATCTGCAAGCATGTAATTTCCCTTTAAGCAATGTACTTTTAAATCGACTTAATGAACTATGCTCCGTCCGCCAGAACAGGTGGGATCTCCCAGTGGCCACCCATTTTAATTCCACTTCCCATTCCCATTCCGAAAAGTCCATCCATGGCCTCCTCTACTGTCGTGATGAGGCCACACTTAGGTTGGAGGAACAAACATCTTATATTCCGTCTGGGTAGCCTCCAACCTGATGGCATGAACATCGATTTCTCAAACTTCCAGTAATGCCTCCACCACCCTTCATCATTTCCCAACCCCTTTTCCTTTCCCATGTCATCTCCTCGCCTCCCTCTGGTGCTCCTCCTCCCTCTGGTGCTCCTCCTCCCTTTCTTCTTTCTTCCATGGCCTGTCTCTTCACCAGTCAACTTCCTAGCTCTTTGTTTCATCCCTCCCTCTCCATTTCACCTATCACCTGGCGTTCCTCTTTCCCCTCACCTCACCTTTCAAATCTACACCTCAGCTTTTTTTCTGCAGTTCTGCCAAAGGCTTTCAGCTCGAAACGTCAACTGTACTTTTTTCCATAGATCCTGGCCTGTTGAGTTCCTCCAGCACCTTGTGTGTGTTGCTACAGATTTTATGATCTTCTGAGATCGACGAACTTGACTCGCAAGCAAGAAGCTATGGCACCTTTAAGTGGATGGAAGTTCATTACCATGGCCAGAATCGAGGCAGAAGGGGGGACTCCGAGCCAGGCTGAAACATGGAGGAACGAGACCTCCCTCTGCCCAGCATCTTGTCAGCAGATGTGCAGTTGATGGAGAACAAAACTGAGAACCTGAAGGCAATCTTGGTGTATTGAAGGGAAATGAGAGATTGTTGTGTTCTGTGTTTCACTGAGACATGGCTTAATCCCAGTGTGCCAGATACGGCAATCAGACCCAAAGGCTTTTTGATACACAGGATGGAATGAACTGCTGATTGTGAAAGGCAAGAGGTGGAGGTGTGTGTTTCATGATAAGCTCACAGTGGTGCTCCGATGTAGCGGTTTTTTCAAATAGGTATTTCCCTCCCCCGCCCCCCGCCCGATCTTGAACACCTAATGGTCAAATGCCATCCATTCTATTTACCAATGGAGTTCTCATCTGTGATCCTGACCACAGTTTCTATATCACCAGAGTATAATCAGATGCTTAAGATGCTGCATGATGCCATCTCCAAACACGAAACAGAGCACCCTGACATATTTCATATTATAGTCGGGGATTTCGACCAGGTCTGTTTGAAGAAATCCCTGCCCAATTACCGTCAGCATATAACTTGCAGCACCAGAGGTCCCAACACAACTAGGCCACTGCTCTACTAAGATAAAGGATGCCCACCATTCCACGCTCAGACCGCATTTCGGGAAATCTGATCTCTTGGCTAGAGAGAAAGTTAGGACAACAAAGAAGTGATCACAGGAGGCGAAGGAGAGGCTACAGGATTGCTTCGAGTCAGTGGACAGCGATGTGTTCAAGGACTCATCTGTTGATCTGAATGAATGCACCACAGTTGTCACGGACTTTATGAAAATAGTTGAAGGCGAGTGTGTCCCCACAAAATCACTGAGTCTTCCCCAACCAGAACCCCTGGATGAGCCACGAGGTCCATAACGTGCTGAGGGCCAGATCAGAGGCATTCATGTCTGGCAACTGAGGAAGTTACAAGAGGTCCAGGTACAATCTCCAGAAAGCTGTCTCACTTCCAGGCTGAACTTGAATCAACGAAGGATGCTCGACAGCTGTGGCAGGGCTTGAATGCTGTCACCCGTTATAAGGTTAAATCAGGCGACGTAGGTGACAGCAGGGCTTCACTTCCAGATGAGCTCAATGTCTTCTATCCTCATTCTGACCATCAAAGCATGGAAGAACCATCACAGATTTCCACAGCTCCCTGTGAGTTCAGTCTCTGAGGCCGACATGAGAGCGTCCTTCCGGAGGGTGAACCCACGGAAAGCATCTGGCCCTGATGCGGTGCCTGGCTGAGCATGAAAGACTGGCTGGAGTGTTCACTGAGATCTTCAACCTCTCACTGAGATCTTCAACCTCCCACTGAGATCTTCAACCTCTCACTGAGATCTTCAACCATTCACTGAGATCTTCAACCGTTCACTGAGATCTACAACCTCTCACTGAGATCTTCAACCGTTCACTGAGATCTTCAACCATTCACTGAAATCTTCAACCGTTCACTGAGATCTTCAACCTTTCACTGAGATTTTCAACCTCTCACTGAGATCTTCAACCGTTCACTGAGATCTTCAACCGTTCACTGAGATCTTCAACCATTCACTGAGATCTTCAACTGTTCACTGAGAACTTCAACCTCTTGCTTCGGCAGTCTGATGTACCCATCTGCTTCAAGCTGGCTTCAGTTATACCAGTGGGTAGGAAGAACGTGATCACCCACCTCAGTGACAAGTAGTTCACATCCTGGATACTGTTCCGAGGCCCGTATATAACTCCCGTCAGGGTCTTGTTACCCTTGCGGTTTCTTAACTCTACACGCAAGGATTCTACATCTTCAAATCCTATGTCACTCCTTTCTAAGGACTTGATTTCACTTTTTACTAAAAGAGCCACCCCACCCCCTCTGCCTATCTACCTGTCCTTTTGATACAAGGTCCATGCTTGGATGTGAAGCTCCCAACTATGATATTCTTTCAGCCACGACTCAGAGATGCCCACAATGTCATACCTGCCAATCTCTAACTGCGCTACCAGATCATCTACCTTATTCCGTACAGACAATAGACAACAGACAATAGGTGCAGGAGTAGGCCATTCGGCCCTTCAAGTCAGCACCACCATTCACTGTGATCATGGCTGATCATCCACAATCAGTACCCTGTTCCTGCCTTATCCCCATATCCCTTCACTCCGCTATCTTTAAGAGCTCTATCTAACACTTTCTTGAAAGAATCCAGAGAATTGGCCTCCACTGTCTTCTTAGGCAGAGCATTCCACAGATCCATAACCTCCTGTGTGAAAAAGTGTTTCCTCAACTCCATTCTAAATGGTCTACCCCTTATTCTTAAACTGTGGCCTCTGGTTCTGGACTCCCCCAACATCGGGAACATGTTTCCTGCCTCTAGCATGTCCAATCCCTTAATAATCTTACATGTTTCAATCAGATCCCCTCTCATCTTTCTAAATTCCAGTGTATACAAGCCCAGTTGCTCCAATCTTTCAACATATGACAGTCCTGCTATCCCTGGAATTAGCCCAGTGAACCTACACTGCACTCCCTCCATAGCAAGAGTGTTCTTCCTCAAATTTGGAGACCAAAACTGCACACAATACTCCAGGTGGGGTCTCACCAGGGCCTTGTACAACTGCAGAAGGACCTCTTTGCTCCTATACTCAACTCCCCTTGTTATGAAGGTCAGCATGCCATTAGCTTTCTTCACTGCCTGCTGTACCTGTATGCTTACTTCCAGTGACTGATGGACAAGGACACCCAGATCTCGTTGTAAACATAAACATAAACATAAACATAAATAATAGGTGCAGGAGTAGGCCATTCGGCCCTTCGAGCCTGCACCGCCATTTATTATGATCATGGCTGATCATCCAACTCAGAACCCCGCCCCAACCTTCCCTCCATACCCCCTGATCCCCGTAGCCACAAGGGCCATATCTAACTCCCTCTCAAATATAGCCAATGAACTGGCCTCAACTGTTTCCTGTGGCAGAGAATTCCACAGATTCACCACTCTCTGTGTGAAGAAGTTTTTCCTAATCTCGGTCCTAAAAGGCTTCCACTCTATCCTCAAACTGTGGCCCCTCGTCCTGGACTTCCCCAACATCGGGAACAATCTTCCTGCATCTAGCCTGTCCAATCCCTTTAGGATCTTATACGTTTCAATCAGATCCCCCCTCAATCTTCTAAATTCCAACGAGTACAAGCCCAGTTCATCCAGTCTTTCTTCATATGAAAGTCCTGCCATCCCAGGAATCAATCTGGTGAACCTTCTTTGTACTCCCTCTATGGCAAAGATGTCTTTCCTCAGATTAGGGGACCAAAACTGCACACAATACTCCAGGTGTGGTCTCACCAAGGCCTTGTACAACTGCAGTAGTACCTCCCTGCTCCTGTACTCGAATCCTCTCGCTATAAATGCCAGCATACCGTTCGCCTTTTTCACCGCCTGCTGTACCTGCATGCCCACTTTCAATGATTGGTGTTAAATGACACCCAGGTCTCGTTGCACCTTCCCTTTTCCTAATCGGCCACCATTCAGATAATAATCTTTTTCCTATTTTTGCCACCAAAGTGGATAACTTCACATTTATCCACATTAAATTGCATCTGCCATGAATTTGCCCACTCACCCAACCTATCCAAGTCACCCTGCATCCTCTTAGCAACCTCCTCACTGCTAACACTGCCACCCAGCTTCATGTCATCCGCAAACTTGGAGATGCCGCATTTAATTCCCTCATCCAAGTCATTAATATATATTGTAAACAACTGAGGTCCCAGCACTGAACCTTGCGGTACCCCACTAGTCACCGCCTGCCATTCTGAAAAGGTCCCGTTTATTCCCACTCTTTGCTTCCTGTCTGCTAACCAATTCTCCACGCACACCAATACCTTACCCCCAATACCGTGTGCTTTAAGTTTGTACACTAATCTCCTGTGTGGGACCTTGTCAAAAGCCTTTTGAAAATCCAAATATACCACATCCACTGGTTCTCCCCTATCCACTCTACTAGTTACATCCTCAAAAAATTCTATGAGATTCGTCAGACATGATTTTCCTTTCACAAATCCATGCTGACTTTGTCTGATCATTTCACCGCTTTCCAAATGTGCTGTTATCACATCCTTGATAACTGACTCCAGCAGTTTCCCCACCACCGACGTTAGGCTAACCGGTCTATAATTCCCCGGTTTCTCTCTCCCTCCTTTTTGAAAAAGTGGAGTTACATTAGCCACCCTCCAATCCTCAGGAACTAGTCCAGAATCTAACGAGTTTTGAAAAATTATCACTAATGCATCCACTATTTCTTGGGCTACTTCCTTAAGCACTCTAGGATGCAGACCATCTGGCCCTGGGGATTTATCTGCCTTCAATCCCTTCAATTTACCTAACACCACTTCCCTACTAACATGTATTTTGCTCAGTTCCTCCATCCCACTGGAGCCTCTGTCCCCTACTATTTCTGGAAGATTATTTATGTCCTCCTTAGTGAAGACAGAACCAAAGTAATTATTCAATTGGTCTGCCATGTCCTTGCTCCCCATAATCAATTCACCTGTTTCTGTCTGCAGGGGACCTACATTTGTCTTTACCAGTCTTTTCCTTTTTACATATCTATAAAAGCTTTTACAGTCCGTTTTTATGTTCCCTGCCAGTTTTCTCTCATAATTTTTTTTCCCCTTCCTAATTAAGCCCTTTGTCCTCCTCTGCTGAACTCTGAATTTCTCCCAGTCCTCAGGTGAGCCACTTTCTCTGGCTAATTTGTATGCTTCTTCTTTGGAATTGATACTATCCCTAATTTCTCTTGTCAGCCACGGGTGCACTACCTTCCTTGATTTATTCTTTTGCCAAACTGGGATGAACAATTGTTGTAGTTCATCCATGCAACCTTTAAATGCTTGCCATTGCATATCCACCGTCAATCCTTTAAGTGTCATCTGCCAGTCTATCTTAGCTAATTCACGTCTCATACCTTCAAAGTTACCCCTCTTTAAGTTCAGAACCTTTGTTTCTGAATTAACTATGTCACTCTCCATCTTAATGAAGAATTCCACCATATTATGGTCACTCTTACCCAAGGGGCCTCTCACAACAAGATCACTAATTAACCCTTCCTCATTGCTCAAAACCCAGTCCAGAATAGCCTGCTCTCTAGTTGGTTCCTCGACATGTTGGTTCAAAAAACCATCCCGCATACATTCCAAGAAATCCTCTTCCTCAGCACCTTTACCAATTTAGATCACCCAATCTACATGTAGATTGAAGTCATCCATTATAACTGCTGTTCCTTTATTGCACACATTTCTAATTTCCTGTTTAATACCATCTCCGACCTCACTACTACTGTTAGGTGGCCTGTACACAACTCCCACCAGCGTCTTCTGCCCCTTAGTGTTACGCAGCTCTACCCATATCGATTCCACATCTTCCCAGCTTATGTCCTTCCTTTCTATTGCGTTAATCTCTCCTTTGACCAGCAACGCCACCCCACCTCCCCTTCCTTCATGTCTATCCCTCCTGAATATTGAATATCCCTGAACGTTGAGCTCCCATCCCTGGTCACCCTGGAGCCATGTCTCTGTGATCCCAACTATATCATAATCATTAATAACAATCTGCACTTTCAATTCATCCACCTTATTACGAATGCTCCCCTTTTCCTAACTTGACACCATTCAAATAGTAATCTGCCTTCCTGTTCTTGCCACCAAAGTGGATAACCTCACATTTATCCACATTAAACTGCATCTGCCATGCATCTGCCCACTCACCCAACCTGTCCAAGTTACTGTATCCATTGAAAAATAACACCGTCAGTCCTGTATTTTCACTCTTTTCGATTTTGCCCCCCCCATTACACTTTAACTCATCCCACTGACTGCAATTTTGCCTTATCATCTGTCCTCCTTACAGTCTCACTACACGCTGCTTCTAGTCGTATACCAACATCCCCATCCTCAGGCCTATCACTCGGTTCCCATATCCCTGCCAAATTAGTGTAAACCCTCCCCAACAGCTTTAGCAAACCTGCCTGCAAGGATGTTGGTCCCCCTCAGGTTCAGGTGTGAGGGGGACCTTTTCGTACCTTCCCTTGAAGAGATCCCAATGATAGAAATCTGAAACCCAGCCCGAATTCTTCAGCCACACATTTATCTGCCAAACCATCCTATCCTTACCCTCACTGGCAAGTGGCACAGGCAGCAACGCAGAGCTTGCTACCCTGGAGGCCCCGCTTTTCAGCTTTCTGTCTAACTCCCTGTACTATCTCTTCAGGACCTCACTTCCTTACTTACGTGTGTCTTTGGTACCAAAATGTGCCACAGGCTGTTCACGCTCCCTGCTTTAGAATACTGTGGATCTAATCTGAGATATCCCTGACCCTGGTGCCAGCAGAGGCAACATCACATCTGGGTGTCTCTATCATGTCCACAGAATTTGCTTTCTGCTCCTCTGATTATGAGCTGCACTCCTCTTCCTCACTCCCGTCTTCCCTTCTGAGCCACAGAGACAGACTCAGTGCCAGAAATCAGGTCACCGCGTCTCCCCCCGGTAGGTTGTTTGCCCCTGCCAACGCTACCCAAAACGGTATACCTCGAGGGAAATAGCCCGTGGGGTATTCTGCACCGGCTGCCTACTCCCTTTCTCGCTCCTGGCAGTCAACCAGGTACCCGCCTCCTGCAACTGAGTGACTATACCTCCCTGTAGCTCCTATCTATCACCTCCTCATTTTGAGTGAAAGGTCATCAAGCTGCAGCTCCAGTTCCTAAATATGGTCTCTGGGGAGCTGCCGCTTGAGTGCACTTCATTCAGTTGTATTGAGGTCTCCCAGAGTTTATATATCTCATACAAAGAACGTACCACTACCTCTGGATTATTTCTGAATGCACCAGCTATGCACTAGCAAAATTTGTTTAAAAACTTACTGAGAGCCCGTGTCTGTGTTTGCCCAAGCCTGTTCTCGTCTGTTGAACCAAAGCCCACTCTAGCGCTGGCCCACTCCAACAATGGCTGCTCCGCTTACACCTCCTTTCCTTTTATTGGGCCCGCACAGGCTGTAGCCTGCCAAATAAATGCCAAAAGCAATAAATATCAAGAGCATGAGATGAAGAAAACTTGAAAGTGAGTCCATAGGTTGCAGGAACGGTTCAGTGATGGGGCATGTGAAGTTGAGGGAAGTTATCTCCTCTGGTTCAAGAGCCTGATGGGGCACGAGTCCTGAGGTTCCTTCACTTTCTTCCTGATGGCAGGAGTGAGAAGAGAGATGACTTGGGTGGCGGGGGTCCCGGATGATAGATGATAGTAACCAGTGCAACCACTCCCGTCAAATATGGCGTTCTCCTGAGGAGCTGAGGATGGATTCCGTTAGTGGGGAATGCCTCTGTGTGACTTTGTTTAATGTGGGGAAGCTGATGCATGGGGCAGCCTTGACATAATAACGTCAGGGTCCGGTGACATGGAATGCAAGAGACGGTAGCGTAGTGATTAGCACAACGCTTTACAGTACCAGCGACACGGGTTCAATTCCCACTGATGCCTGTAAGGAGTCATTCTCCCCATGACCCACTTTGGATGACAAAGACTTTTGCGCGCAGTACTGTAGTAATTTTATATATTGCACTGTACTGCTGCCACAAAAAGAACAAATTTCATGACAGATGTGAGTGATGATAAACCTGATTCTGATCTGGGTCTCTATTGTGGACTGAGAGTGGGAAAGGGACAGGGAGAGGGGGATCGCGGTTGGGAAAAGGAGAAGGGAGAGGGAAGCACCAGAGAGACATTCTGTAATGATTAATAAACCAATTAGTTGGAATCAAATGTCCTTGCCTGGCGTCTCAGGGCTGGGTGTGTCTGCACATGTGCCACCCCCTGCCCCTGGCGCACCTTCTCTGCCACCCGTCCCCACACCCCTCCCGTGGCGCTCCACCCTCGCCGTTCCCAGCATCCTTTGCTCCCGCCAGATTTACAAACTCGCTCTCCGCACCACGTTGACAAATACAGTACAGTACAGTACAAATACAGTACAATGATTGCATTTCTTACTTTAATGGCGAAAAGATGTATTTTACAACATTGGAAGGAGATTAATGCCCCAGCTACGTTTTTTTTTGGTTTTCTCAAACGATACTATGTTTAAATTTGGAAAAAATCAGAAGTAATCCTTATGATACTTCAGTTAAATTTGAACAGACCTGGAGATCTTTTATTCAACATTTTCATTTAATGTAACTGAGGAGCTGAGGATGGATTCCGTTAGTGGCTGCCCCATCAGCTTCCCCACATTAAACAAAGTCACAGAGAGGCATTCCCCACTAACGGAATCCATCCTCAACATTTTCATTTAAAGTAACTTTTTTTTTTCTCTTTCACCATATTTACATTCCCTTCTTGGTTTTTAACTGTTATTAATGGGTTTGAGGACGTGATTGTTTAAGTTTTTTAAGTCTACTTGATACCTAGTTAGCCCATTGCTTTGCTTTTAGGTTAGTTGCACGGTGGGTTTTTTGGGGGGGTCTTTTTTGGGTTATTTCTTCTCTTTATTGATATATATGGAAAATTAGTATACTACTATATTACCTCATTATTTTATAACTAAACTGCACTGTTTGTACTGTTTCTTTATGTATTAATATCTCTTGTAAATTTATATCGCAACAGTGTGTTAGTTTCTATATGTTTTATCTTTTGTGTACTAATTTAATAAAAAGAATTTAAAAAGAAAGAAATACCGTATATTCCGGTGATATTAAACCTGATTTTGACTCTGATTTCTGCATCCTCCGTGTGATATTGCTGACACTTGCAAACCTGAGAAACCCATGGAAGCAGTAGCTGGCGGCTGAAGAGAGGATCGGACCCCATTAGAGAATACGCTATCTCAGTCGGGATCAGTGCGCCGTTTAGCCAGCAGCAGCTGCTGTAACCAGAACGCGGGATGCTGGTTCGACACTTGCCCGGGTCAGGTGCAGACGAGTGATGAGGGACCACAGTTTCGCGCTTTTGAAGGCCTTTCAAAGCCAACCCACCGTGACAACTATTACAGAAGGTGCTCATCAGTTCCCACCACCCCGCCAGTGGCTGAGAACGGTGCAGAATCTGACTTGAAGACCACCAGGGAAGACAACGAAAGAGGGAAAAGGAGGGGAGCACAGGGAGAGGGGTAACAGCAGCAAAATAGGGAAAGTGTGAGAGAGAGAGGGGGGGAAGATGGAAATAAAAGTGTAGAGGACAAGAATGAGGTCTAAATACAGGGGAAAAAAGATCGAGTTAGAATGCAAGAGAGAGGGAAAGAAATAGGGAATGAAAGGCAGAGAGAGAAGGAGATTCGGTGAGAGGAAGAGACATTTTTATTTCAAAAGTAAACCATGCATAGAAATCTCTATAAAGAGCACAATTGAGAGCATCCTGACTGGCTGCATCACCGCCTGGTATGGGAACTGCACCTCCCTCGATCGCAAGACTCTGCAGAGAGTGGTGCGGACAGCCCAGCGCATCTGTAGATGTGAACTTACCACTATTCAGGACATTTACAAGGACAGGTGTGTAAAAAGGGCCTGAAGGATCATTGGGGACCCGAGTCACCCCAACCACAAACTGTTCCAGCTGCTACCATCCGGGAAACGGTACCGCAGCATAAAAGCCAGGACCGACAGACTCCGGGACAGCTTCTTCCACCAGGCCATCAGACTGATTAATTCATGCTGATTTGAGTGTACTCTATATTACATTGACTGTTCTGTTTATTATAAATTACTATGATTGCACATTGCACATTTAGATGGAGACGTAACGTAAAGATTTTTACTCCTCATGTCAATTCAATAAAACTTTTGACATCCGTGGTCATTAACTTCCTGTTAAGATGGCACTACTGACAGCTCTCTGGTAGTTAAAAAGCTAAGAAGGCCTACAGCACGTGCCCAACAGAAGCCACTGTCTTGCCTTCTTTAGAGTTGCATCGACATGTTGGGACCAGGTTAGATCCTCAGAGATCTTGACACCCAGTATCTTGAAATTTCTCACTCTCTCCACCTCTGATCCCTCGGTGAGGATTGGCTCGTGTTTCCTCATCCTACCCCTTGTGAACACAAACACAAGAGCCTGAATCATAAACACAAGAGATTCTGGAAATGCTGGAACTTCTGAGTAATACACATGAAATGCTGGAAGAGCTCAGCAGGTCAGGCAGCATCTATGGGAATGAATAAATGTTTTGTACCGAGACCCTTTGTCAGGACTGAAATATTGACTATTTATTTAGTCCCAGTCAAGGTTCCTGGCCTGGAACGTCGACTGTCTATGCCTCGCCACAGATGCTGCCTGACCTGCTGAATTCCTCCAACGTTTTGTGTGTTCTGCTCTGTGTTATGTCCAGTCCTCCAGAGGATTCCTCAAGTTTTCTGGTCCTCCACAGATTCCTGGGCTCTGAGTCCGTGGCAAAGAATTCCACAGACTCGCCACACCCTGGCTGAAGAAAATCCTCCTCATCTCCATTCTAAAGGTTTTGCCCTCCGGTCCCAAACTCTCCCACATAGGAAAAATCCTCTCCACATCCACTCTATCGAGACCTTTCAATGTTCGATAGGTTTCAATGTGATCCTCCCCCTCATTCTTCTAAATTCCAGCAAGTTTCAGGCCCAGAGTCATCAGGCATTCCTCATACATTAACCCTTTCATTCCCAGTAGTTTCATTCCATTTGTCCATTCTTCTTTATAAATAAGTACGCTACTGAATGTAATGATTCAAAGTACATTTATTATCAAAGAATGCTTAAGTGCTGCAAGGGTCGCATGAAGAGCCAACGAGCAGATGAAGAGCCCCTGTGATGGAGCTGTCCAAGTCTAAACCCCTTTGCAGCCTCTTTCGATCCCACGCATTGCATCCTCCATACTAGGTGGTGATGCAACCTGTCAGACTGCTCCCCAAGGTACATCTGTAGAAATTTGCCCAAGCTGTTGGTGACGTACCAAATCGGGGAGTTGTTTGTCCTGTCTCCCCTCTCGCTGTGAAATGGGGACATCTCTTTTTCCCCTATTAGGGAGAGAGAAAGAGAGCCTGCGGTATGTCGAATTACCAGTGAACAAGTAGCCTTTGGGGTACTGCAAGTCTGTGTCTTTATTGATGTTTCACTGCACGCTTGAGTTCTCGGTGGGAGGGGGGGCGCTGGTGTTTTTTTGCTGGTGGGGGGAGATTGGGATCGTTGCTTTGCTGCTGCTTATGCGTGAGAGGGGGGAGCTGGGGGGGCTTTGAGGTTCTAACGTTTAACTGTCGTTCATGCTTTGGGGCACTCCTCTGTTTTCGTGGATGTTTGCAAAGACAAAGAATTTCAGGATGTATATTGTATACATTTCTCTGACATTAAATGTACCTATCGAATCTCCTCAAACTCCTAATGAAGTATAGCCTTTTTCACGATTGTACCAATATGTTGGGTCCAGAATAGGTCGTCTGAGATGTTGACAGCTGGGAACTTGAAGCTGCTCACCCTTTCCATGTCTGACCCCTCAGTCAGGACTAGTGTGTCTTCTCTTCATTTCCCCTTCTGGTTCTGAAACCCTGCGACAAAAAACAACAAAGAATATAACTAAATACTTTATTAATAGCACGTTTCCTTGGTAAAATCTATGGTAAGTAATCACCGTGAATAATAGACAGGTGAGTAAAGGCCAGGCTGGGTCGAGGGTCAAAGCGTGCAGGTGCGAGATGGAGCTGAGGCGGGGTCGAGGCAAAGTCAGGGCATGGTCGAGGCGTATTTGAGGCAAAGTCGGGGCGAGCAGAGCAGGGCAAAGTTGGAGTGGAGGAGAGGCAGATTCAAGGCCTGTCCACCTAAACCGGGAGCGAGGTTTGATTGATCTAAGAGCCAGGCTGATTTGGAAATGGTGGGTACGGGCCGAAAAGTGGTGGCGTGGCCCAGGCCCAGAGCGTATCGATGTGACAGAGCCCGAGTCTTAGAGCGTGGAGTGATCGATGTTTGGATGATTTAAACAATGGGCCAGATGGATTGAAAAGACAGGGTGTTTGCTATTTGCCTATTTATATCACTTGCACGATTCGTTCTTTTTTCTCTCTCCCTGCACATTGATGGTCTTTATTTTATGGGTTCTTCTGGATTTCTTTGTTTTGTGGCTGCCTGTAAGGAGGCGAATCTCAAGGTAGTATAATGTATGCGTACTTTGATAATAAATGTACTTCGAACTTTGAACTCCGCGATCAGCTCCCCGGTCTTGCTGACGTAAAGTGCACGGATGTTCGACACCACATCAGTTCTTTCATTCATTCAGATACCTCCCAAAGAATATTTTTATAGCAGGGGGAAAACTGACAGAACAAAGGAGAAGTCACTAGTTTTAGCATGACACTATTACAGTTCAGGGTGTTAGAGTTCAGAGTTCAATTCCGGGGTCATTCGCGAGACATTTGTATGTTCTCCCCGTGACCTCACGGGTTTTCTCCAGGACCTTCAGTGTCCCCGAACAATCCAAGGACGTACCGGTTGGTAAGTTAATTGGTCGTTGTAATTGGTCCCGTGATTAGGCAGGGTTAAATCGGGGTTACTGGGTGGGGCAGCTGGAAGGGCCAGAAAAGCCTTTTCTGCTCTATAACTCAATGAATAAGTGGGTGGTGTTGTTCACACAGAACTCCCTGGTGTCCACTTGAAGGTTTAAAGCTGGGTATAATTGGTTTATTTCCCAGTATAATTGCTAAAAAGCTCAAAATACCCACTGAATCATCAGTGGACTCAGTCCTCAGATTTCCGGTGATCCCAAGCCGAGAGAGAGCGATACTGTGGGCGCCTCGTTGGCGCAGCAGTTAGCGTGACACGATTACACCCTACCTGGGCGCCCCGGAGTTCAGAGTTCAACTCCAGCGCCGACCGTAAAGAGTTTTCTACGTTCTCCCTGTGAGCGTGTGGTGTTCTGTTTCGGAACTTCGAACTAATTCAAAGGGAGACACGGGAGTCTGGGAATGCGGGTCGATCCTTGGGGTTACTCCTAAGCGAGACGTGCACGTGTTATCACGTGGTGGGGTGATGACATATGGAATTCATGTATTTTTACATATAACCCGTAATGAATTATTTAAACAAACAAGATTGTGAAGTCAGCCCAGCACATCACACAAACCAATCTTCCGTCCGTGGACTCACTTTACACCGCACGCTGTCGGAGCAGTGCTGCCAGGATAATCAAGGACACGACCCACCCAGCCAACAGACTGTTCATCCCTCTTCCCTCCGGGAGAAGGCTCAGGAGCTTGAAGACTCGTACGGCCAGATTTGGGAACAGCTTCTTTCCAACTGTGATAAGACTGCTGAACGGATCCTGACCTGGATCTGGGCCGTACCCTCCAAATATCCGGACCTGCCTCTCGGTTTTTTTGCACTACCTTACTTTCCATTTTTCTATTTTCTATTTATGATTTATAATTTAAATTTTTAATATTTACTCACTTTTACTATTTTTAATATTTAATATTTGTAATCCAGGGAGCGGGAAGCGCAGAATCAAATATCGCTGTGATGATTGTACGTTCTAGTACCAATTGTTTGGTGACAATAAAGTATAAAGTATGAAGTATAAGTATAAAGAATGCTTAATCAAACAATATATATACACACAAGGTTACTTAAACATTACTTAAATGTTAAATTCAAAACAATTTTATTATCAAAGTACATATATGTCACCATATACGACCCTGAGATTCATTTTCCTGTGGGCATACCCAGCAAATCTATGGAATAGTAACTGTAAACAGGATCAATGAAAGATCAACCAGAGTGCAGAAGACAGCAAACTGTGCAAATGCAAATATAAATACATAGCAATAAATAACGAGGACATGAGATAACGAGATAAAGAGTCATTAAAGTGAGATCGTAAACACAAAATACTCTGCAGATGCTGGGGTCAAAGCAACACTCACGACACGCTGGAGGAACTCAGCAGGTCGGGCAGCATCCGTGGAAACGATCAGTCGACGTTTCGGGCCGGAACCCTTCGTCAGGACTGCAGAGGGAAGGGGCAGAGGCCCTATAAAGGAGGTGGGGGGAGGGTGGGAAGGAGAAGGCTGGTAGGTTCCAGGTGAAAAACCAGTAAGGGGAACGATAAAGGGGTGGTGGAGGGGAGGCAGGGAGGGGATAGGCAGGAAAGGTGAAGAAGGAATAGGGGAAACACAATGGGTAGTAGGAGAAGGAGGCGGAACCATGAGGGAGGTGATAGGCAGCTGGGGGAGGGGACAGAGTGAAACTGAGATAGGGGAAGGGAGGGGGAGGGAATTACCGGAAGTTGGAGAATTCTATGTTCATACCAAGGGGCTGGAGACTACCTAGACGGTATATGAGGTGTTGTTCCTCCAACCTGAGGTTAGCCTCATCATTAAAGTGAGATCGTTGTGTTACGAGAATACACATAAAATTAAGATGTTTGCTGGCCTGGGCTAGCATCAGTGGCATCAGCAGTTGGTCTGCCACCTGCCCTCAGGGGAAGGAGAGATAAGGAACAATGGAGCAGCGTCTGGAGATGTGTAATGAAGGGATGTGGGAGGAAGAGCTGTCTGGAGCGGCTCCCCCCTTTGAACCCTGAACTATTTGAAGTGATGGACAGGCGATACCCCAGCAGGGGGATAAAAAGGGACCGGTTCGCTAAGACAGACACACACGCCACCCGAGGTAACGAGACCCTGGAAGCGGTGCGCTTCTCACGAGTGGGTGAGAAGTGCCAGACAACGCACAGGGTGGAAAGGTACGATCAGCGGGAACCCGGTGTGTGTCCGCCCTTGCCTGGGTGCCGGGTTCACTGCAGAGGATCGACCGCATCTGGAGGAGGGGTCACAGTCGGTGACCTCAGGTGACATCACCAAGGACCCGCCCAAATGCTGTTTGTGAGCCATCTCGCTGGTCTGTGAGTGAAGCTGTGCTGAATGATCAGTTGTTCCTATTCTGTCTCTCTCTTCCCCCACGTTGTCCACCGCCATGGCAACGATTACTGCGAACTGAACTACTAAACTGGACTGAACTTTGAGTCATTTTGAAATTGGTCATTTACCCCTAGACAACGGTAGAGCTTGATTGATGCTGTTATCTTAATTCTGTGCACATGTATGGTTATCATTGTTGAATTGTTGCATTTATTATCCTTTCGATTACTGTGTTGCTTGTTTCTTTAATAAAACTTTCTTAGTTCTAGTACTCCAGACTCCAACTGAGTGATCCATTTCTGCTGGTTTGGCAACCCAGTTACGGGGTACGTAACAGTTGGTAGTGGGAACATTTCAATGATGGGGCCAGTGAGTGTAGTTACCCCCAACTGGTTCAAGAGCCTGACAGTTGAGGGGTAGTAACTGTTCCTGAACCTGCTGGTGCGAGTCCTGAGGCTCTTGTACCTTCTACCTGATGGCAGCAGCGAGAAAAGAGCACGGCCTGGGTGGTGAGGATCTCCGGTGATGGATGCTGCTTTTTTACGACAGCGTTTCATGTAGATGTGCTCAGTGGTTGGGAGGGCCTTACCCGTGACGGACTGGGCCCAATCCACTACATTGTTAAGATTTTCCATTCAAAGGCTTTGGTGTTTCCATACCAGGCCGTGACGCAGGCGGTCAATACACATCTGAAGAAGTTTGTCAAAATTTAAAACGTCATGCCAAATCCACGCAGCCTCCCAAGGAGGTAGATGTGCTGCCGTGCTTACTCCGCTAAGTGGGTTTTCCCCGGGTGCTCCGGTTTCCTCCCACAGTCCAAAGACATTCCGGTTATAGGACTCTCTGGCTAAAAACGATTCCTCCTTACCTCTGTTCTAAGAGGTCACCTCTCAGTTTTGAGGCTGTGCGCTCTAGTTCTGGATACCCCCACCACAGGAATCACCCTCTCCACATCCACCCTGTCTAGTCCCTTCAACAGTCGGTAGGTTCCATTGAGACCCACCCCCCCCACCCCGGCATTCTTCTGAGTTCCAGTGAGTACAGGCACAAAGCTGCCAAATGCTCCTCGTATGTTAACCCCTTCATTCCTGAAATGATCCTCGTGAACCTCCTCTGGACTCCCTCCAATGACAACACATCCTTTCTGAGATCTGGGGCCCAAAGCTGTTGACAATACTCCAAGTGCGGCCTGGCCAGTGTCTCATAAACCCTCAGCACTATCTCTTTGTTTTTATATTCTATTCCCCTTGAAATAAATGCCAACATTGCTTTTACCTTCTTTACCACAGACTCAACCTGTAAATTAACCTTCTGGAGGTCTTGCACGAGGACTCCTAAGTCCCTCTGCACCTCTGATGTTTGAACCTTCTCCCCATTTAGATAATAGTCTGCACTATTGTTCCTTTCACCAAAGTGCATTCCCCAGAGACCCTGTTCCACACTGTATCCACAAATAAACATCTAAAAACTAAATAATGTTGTCATAGAAATGACGGGATATAAATTCCTGAGCAATTGGATTTCTCATAAAATGTGTGAAAGTGATGTAAAAGAGCAGATTTATCCATGCTTCCTGCCTTTCCCTGCTCAAGATGATCCCAAGGAGATAATTCCAAGCCGTCCTTCAAATCACCGTTTTCACTGTCTGTCCCTGGCGATTAACATAAACATGCAATAGTGCTTTCACTGTACAACCTCAGCAAGAAACCTATTTATGCTGCATTACAGCTTTTCTAAACATTTCAAGTGATGTTCAAACAAACTGCCTCTTTCAGAGGACGGGACTCTTTTAAATTGCAATTCCGACTGAACCACTCATTTGAAACGGTCCCACAACCACTTTCAAGAATTCTTCACCTCTTGATATTTATTGCTAATTTATTTATTTTTATAACTGTTACTTCTTTTTCTTTCTTTTTGTACAGTTCTGTGTAAAACTCTTTGGAACATATATATATATATATATATATATACACACATTTATATATAGCTAGGGTGCTTAAGACTTTTGCACAGTACTGTATTTGTCAACGTGGAGTGGAGAGCGAGCTTGTAAATCTGGCGGGAGCAAAGGATGTTGGGAATGGCGATGGTGGAGCGCCGCGGGAGGGGCGTGGGACAGGTGGCAGAGAAGGAGTGCCGGGGGTAGCCCTGAGACACCAGGCAAGGTCACTTGATTCCAAACAATTGGTTTATTGATCATTACAGAATGTCTCTCTGGTGCTTCCCACTCCCTCCCCTCTCCCTCCCCCTTTTCCCAGCCATGTGGAACGAGCTTCCAGCAGAAGTGGTTGAGGCAGGTTCCATGTTGTCTTTTGAAGTTAAATTGGACAGCTATATGGACAGGAAAGGAATGGAGGGTTACGGGCTGAGTGCCGGTCGGTGGGAATAGGTGAGAATAAGAGTTCGGCACGGATTAGAAGGGCCGAGATGGCCTGTTTCCGCGCTGTAATTGTTATATGGTTATATGGTTTCCCTCTCCCTGCCCCCTTCCCACTCTCAGTCCACAATAGAGACCCAGATCAGAATCAGGTTTATCATCACTCACACATGTCATGAAATTATTTCCGTCCTGTGCGGAAGTCTTAGGCACACACGCATAGGGTGCCCTAGACTCCTTCACAGTACTGTAGTAATTTTATGTATTGCACTGTACTGCTGCCACAAAAAAAACACAAATTTCATGACATTTGTGAGTGATGATAAACCTGATTCTGATCTGGGTCTCTGTTGTGGACTGAGAGTGGGAAGGGGACAGGGAGAGGGGAATCACGGTTGGGAAAAGGGGAAGGGAGACAGGAGGGAGTGGGAAGCACCAGAGAGACATTCTGTACTGATCAATAAACCAATCGTTTGGAATCAAATGACCCCGCCTGGTGTCTCGGGGCTGGGTGTGCCTGAACCCATGCCACCCCCACCCTGGCTCCCCTTCCCTGCCACTCGGCCCACACCCCTCCCCCGGCGCTCCACCCTCACCATTCCCAGCATCCTTCACTCCCGCCGGATTTACAAACTCGCTCTCCGCTCCACGTTGACAAATACAGCACTGTTCACCCCAGCTATGTATGTGCGTGCCAAAGAATTTTGCACAGCACTGCATTTGATAATAAGTTTACGTTGAACTTTGAACTCTTGGAGGCTTTTATGAGGGCATCCCTGATCAGCTTTATCCTTATAAAGTGACAGGCAACGCGAAAGACACCTAAAATAACATTCCAACCATGGCGATCCCTTTACATCAGCATTCTGGCAAAGAGAAAAAACAATAAACTCCAGGACATACTGAGTGAATTCCGCCGGGAATGGAGTACTGTGTACAGGGAAATGCTGTCAGGCTATCGGACTTTATTCATTAGACCACAGGGAAACAAGGAGTGACCTTACCCTTTCTTGCTGCCTGTTACACTGCTGGCGTTTTGGACAACAATGAAGGTCCTCCATCTCGGGCGGTGTTCAGGGCTTCCTTCATCATATCAGTATCTTCCTCTCGGTTTTCACTATCGTCAGTCAGTCAAGTCCCGGGTGGAGACTCAGGAATACCGTCACACTCAGATGTAGAAGGATTCTTCACTGCTGTTTCCGTAACAGTCAGGGTCGTTAGCTCTGAGCTGAACCCCTGAACCTGGAGGACCAGTGGACCACTCTTAGTCTGACCTCTACCCTTTGACCTGTTTGGCATCTGTGACCCTACCCAGAGCCAAAGCATGAAGCCCTGACTCCAGCCAACGTAGCTCTCCGAGTCATTGAGGTATGCAAACCTCCAATCCCTACGACGAGGCTGTAGTCCTCTTGGAGGAGGCAGCATCTACAGAGAGGAACAAACTGTTGCCGTTCTCGTCTCGAACCGTCGGCAGTTTATTCCTCTCCATCGATGCTGCCCGACCTGCTGAGTTGTTCCGGCATTCTCTTAGTGTTAATCAGGATTTCCAGCATCTGCAGAATCTGTTGAGGTCCTCTGGGTGGAATGATCTTGTGGAGGTGTATGAAATCATGAGGGCGTGATTAGGTTAAATGCGCGCAGTCTTTTTCCCAGGGTTTGGAATCAGGAACTGGAGGACATAGTTTAAGGTATGAGCATAGGATCAGAACCAGAATCAGGTTTAATATCACTGGCGTATGCCGTGAGATTTGCGGCTGGTCAGCACGACGCTTTTCAGTGCCAGCAACTCGGGTTCGATTCCCGCCGCTGTCTGTCAGGAGTCTGTACGTTCTCCCCGTGATCACGTGGGTTTCCTCCGGGTGCTCCGGCTTCCTCCCACAGTCTGAAGGTGTACCGGCTGGTAGGCTAATTGGTCATTGTAAGTTGTCCCGCGATTAGGCTGGGGTTAAATCAGGGGTCGCTGGGCGGTGTGGCTCGTAGGGTCAGAAGGACCTGTTTCATGTTATAGCTCAATGAATTTTTAAAAATAGGTAATGTAAACTTTAAATTATAATTAGAAATATATATGCGAGGGGTGATTGATAAGTTTGTGGCCTGGGGTAGAAGGAGTCAATTTTAGAAAACCTAGCACATTTATTTTTCAACATAGTCCCCTCCTACATTTACACGCTTAGTCCAGTGGTCGTGGAGCATACGGATGTTGGACCTCCAGAAAGTGTCCACAGATGGGGTCATTGATAAGTTCATGGCCTAAGGCAGAAGAAGATGAGTTTTAGAGCAACACACATAATCATTGCTGGCGAACGCAGCAGGCCAGGCAGGATCTCTAGGAAGAGGTGCAGTCGACGTTGCCAGCCGAGACCCTTCGTCAGGACTAACTGAAAGAAGAGCTAGTAAGAGATTTGAAAGTGGGAGGGGGAGGGGGAGATCCAAAATGATAGGAGAAGACAGGAGGGGGAGGGATGGAGCCAAGAGCTGGACAGGTGATTGGCAAAAGGGATACGAGAGGATCATGGGGCAGGAGGCCCAGGGAGAAGGAAAAAGGGGGGGGGGAACCCAGAGGATGGGCAAGGAGATTATTTATTTATTTATTTCCCCCTTTTTTCTCTCTTTTTTCTCCCTCTGTCCCTCTGTCCCTCTCACTATGACTCCTTGCCCATCCTCTGGGCTCCCAATCACCCCTCGTATATAAGTAGTGCAAAATAGAAATAAAAAAGTAGTGAGGCAGTGCTCATGGGTTCAACGTCCATTCGGAAATCTGATGGCAGAGGGGAAGAAGCTGTTCCTGAATCGTTGAGTGTGTGTCTTCAGGCTCCTGTATCTCCTTCCTGACGTTAGCAATGAGAAGAGGACGATGGGGGACCTTAATGATGGAAGTTACCTTTTTGAAAAGGTTCATTGGAACCTAAGGATCAAATTTTTCACCCAGAGAGTGGTCAATATCTGGAACAAGCTGCCAGAGGAAGTAATTGAGGCAGGTATAATAAAAGCATTTAAAAGCTCCTTGGACAGGGTAGGAGAGGTTTAGAGGGATATGGGCCAAACATGGACTAGCTTAGTTAGGAATGTTGGTGTCACACCGTGGACTCCACTGTAGAATCTACGCAGACGATCTCCAATGCAAGTTCGGCAATTGAGCCCACGAGTTTGCATGTTCCAGCTAATTACTGTTTCATTATGGTGCCATTTAACTCCCTTCTCTTCATTCTAGTCTTGTCGACACTTGACCAAAAGCACAGCAACGTTTATGCTCCGTGCTTACCCTCGTCTTTGTCCGGGAAAGAGGGCTACCATTTCAACAGCCACCTGAAAGGAGTGGAGTTCATTTAGGTCTCAGTCTGAAATGTCGACTGTACCTCTTCTAATAGATGCTGCCTGGCCTGCTGCGTTCCACCGTCATTTCGGGTATTTTGCTTGGAGTTCATTTAGTACCTAGTTATCGCTTCCAACCGTGGTGTTGGCATTAACTTTCAGTTTGAGAGTTTAAGTTAATGGCCCTGTTGGCCTAACGTTTATTACTTTACTTTTCTTTTAAATTCTACAACAGCTCAGTGAACTGTCGACCTGCTTCAGTGTGTGTGTGTGTGTCTCTCTCTCTTTCTCCCTCTCTCTCTCCACACTTGGGCCATATCCAAACCTTTTGCCAGAGGGTCAGCACACCCCAGTTGGGCCGAAGGGCCTCTTTCCATGCAGTATGGCTCTGTGACCTCACAAAGAGGATGGTGGTAGTCTTTTGGCACAAGGGTTCCGGGTCTAGCGTCGGCTCTTCTCCATGTCGCACACAGCAAAGACAAATGTATGGAATCGGCCTAGCCTGGACCTGCCCTGTGCGTGAGCACCCAAAAAGAGTAAAGATCTTCTGTACGAACGTGTAAGAATTTGCTGTCATTTCCCACTGGCTCACAGCCAATTAAAGACTGTATCCTATCACTCCTCCCTCTTCCCCCCCCCCCTCTCCCTTTGTCACTGGTAGTTGGCGAGAAACAGAGTAAGACGATCTGGAACCGTTTCACTCACCGTGGTTTCAAGCATTCAGCTTTAGAGATGCCGGGGACGGCCGGGAGTTTCGACAAGTTCGGAATCTGAAGGCCTGGGCAATCAGGCCTTCACCAGGAACCCGGACTTCTGAGTCGAGAGAGTGGAACCGCCCCACTGCAAAGGCTTCTCCACTTTAAAAACTCTCCCGCGCAGGTTCCCCGTCGTCGGTGGGTGCGACCAGCGACTATCGACCAACAACAGGTGTCTGCAGCAAATAGCCATATTTCTCACAACAGCTAGCCCACAGTGTACGCAACAGGCAGCCATGGTTTGCACTGGACATCATCCAGAGGATTTTAATGAGAATGGTCCCAGGAACGAGAGGGTTAATGTATGAGGAGCGTTTTGGTTTCCCTGGGCCCGTGCCTGCTGGAGGTTAGAAGAACGATGGGGGATCTCAGTGAAACTTATTGAACATCAAAAAGCCTACACAGGGTGGGCGTGGAGATGATATTTCCAACGGCAGGAGAGTCTCGGACCAGGGGGCACAGCCTCAGAGTAAAATGCTGTCCCTTCACAGCAGAAACGAGGAGGAATTCCTTTAGCGAGAGGGTGGGGAACATGAGAATTCGCGACCACAGACGGCTGTGGAGGCCAAGTCACTGGGTATATTTAAGGTGGCGGTGGATGGGCTGGGGATTAGTCAGGGTGTCAAAGGTTATGGGGAGAAGGCAAGAGAATGGGGTTGAGAGGAATAATAGATCAGCCATGATGGAACAGCAGAGCAGACTCGATGGGCCGAATGGCCTAATTCTGCTCCTGTGATTTATGGTCCAAATAACAGGCAATGTTTGGGGCCGAGACCCTTCATCAGGACTCAATAAACAGTCAACATGTTGGGCCTGAACAAGGGTCTGAGACTGATGATTCCACTTTCTGGGAAGGAGTATGAAAGGAGGTGGATGGGAGGGGGGCGTTAGGAAGTTTGTATGTCTGTCAGTCTCCCTCAGTCACCTGCTGCCATCTTGGATTCTACCCCTGCTCGCAGTGAGTTAGCAGTACTCGAGGAGGACAGGT
>NC_086106.1:10580000-10597500 GCF_963921235.1 Mobula hypostoma | reverse complement strand
GCCAACTTGCCGATGCAGCACCCTGGAAGAACCAGACCACAGCCGACTCTTGAGTCCGTCCGAAAACTTCGAGCCTCCAACCAGCCCTCTGACACCGAGCACCATCTCTGCCGAGCGCTTCGACCCCGGCCCCGGCAACAGGCAATAGGCAAAGCCGAGGATTTGGGGCCTTCCCCTCCGGAGATTCTCGATCGCGCAGTAGCAGCGGCAGCGAAGCGGGCATTTCAGAAGTTTCTATAGATGTTCCTCCATGCTTCTCACGGCTGTCCCCACCAAATCAGGATTGTGCACGGTACCTACTTAACAAATACGATATCATTTCGGAGCGGCTGCAATGATTTAATAAATAGTGCAAAAAGAGAGGAAAAGGTAGTGAGGTGGTGTTCATGGGTTCACTGTCCATTCAGGAATCGGATGGCAGAGGGGAAGAAGCTGTTCCTGAATCGCTGAGTGCGTGCCTTCAGGCTCCTGTACCTCCTACCCGATGGTGGCATTGAGAAGAGGGTGCTGGAGGCCCTCAGTGATGGATGCCGCCTTTCTGAGGGATCGCCTTTTGAAGATGTCCTGGACACTATGGAGGCTCGCGCCCATGATGGAGCCGATGGAGTTTACAACTTCCTGCAGCTTCTCCCGATCCTGAGCAAGTGCCATACCTCCCCCCACCACCCCCCCCCAATACCAGACGGTGGTGCAGCCAGTAAAAATGCTCTCTGTGGTGCATTGGGTAGTTAAACGAAAGCGCGCCGGGTTGTTAGTAACTGGACCCTCAGGTGTTGAAACTCGGCTCCCCGCCCCCCCGGTGCTTTTCGAGAGCAGCCCTTGAACTTCATAGCAGGCTGGCAGTGGTGTTTACAAAAGACTGTGCAGGACTTTTATATCAGGTTTCCCAGGGTCTGTAAACAGTCCCTGTGGTTATAAACAGCTGTCCAGGTGTTCATAAAAGAACGAGGCCTTCCATTCCATCCGGTGAAGCAGGTCTATGAGAAGGCAGCTCTCACCAAGACTGAGTGTCCAGCAGTGAAGGACTGGAGTCACGTACAGTCTAATAAGGGTGGGGAGGTGGGATCATGTAGACCCGGGTCAGGGGACCACCATAGATCAGGGTTCACTACAGACGCTGGTCAGTGGTCACGTACAGTCAGACCGAGGGGGTCACAGTCGAGTCAGAGGTTATTCAGATGCCGGTCAGGGGGTCAGGTACATTCGGGCCAGAGGTCACGCAGACATCGGTCAGGGGTCAGGATCTAATGTACACTAAGTTGACTACGGCTAAGGCTGGTTTACAAAGGACAGCAAGTTTCATTCCTCAATGGAGATTGGCAAGCCGTTCCCTTTCATTTCCAGCAAGCCTGCAGATTCCACTTCATTATAAATTACTTAATTTATTATTAACTGTTTCCCACGGGAGGATACAGACCCACCCGTGCCTCACTGTGCTGTCTAGTGAGGTCTACCTGAATAACATATCCATGGCAACAGGGCCTACCCTCCATACTCCAGTACCGTCTCTCTACACAACAGTCCTGTCCCAACAGGTTCCAAGGGACAGCAGTTGCAACGCCCTCCACACATTGTGTGAACACCTAACTCCCTTTCATCACCACTGAACAAGCTGCAAGGATGTAATGCTAAGGCTTTATAAAGCACAGGCGAGGCCTCATGTGAAGCATTGCGAGCTGGCTTGGGCCCTTTATCTTAGAAAGGATGGGCTGAAACTGGAGAGGGTTCAAAGGAGGTTCATGAAAATGATTCCAGGATTGAATGGCTTGTCATATGAAGAGCTTTTGATGGCTCTGGGCCTGTATTCACTGGAATTCAGAAGAATGAGGGGTGACCTTATTGAACCCTACCGAATGGTGAAAGGCCTTGATAGGGTGGATGTGGAGAGGATGTTTCCTGTGGTGGGAGAGTCTAAGACCAGAGGAGGCAGCCTCAGAATAGAGTGGTGACCTTTTAGAACAGAGATGAGGAGAAATTTCTTCATTGAGCAAGTGGTTAATCTGTGGAATTTGTAACCACAGGCAGCTGTGGAGGCCAAGTCTTTATGTATATTTAAGGCAGAGTTTGATAGATTCTTGATTGGTCAGGGCATGAAGGGATACTGGGAGAAGGCAGGAGATTGGGGCTGAGAGGGAAAACGGATCAGCCATGATGAAATGGCAGAACAGACTCGATGGGCCAAATGGCCTAATTCTGCTCCTTTACCTTGTGGTTGTATGGTCTTGTATTCAGGCTGAATTTTGGTTGGTAGTTGGTAACACCCCCCACCATTGAGTCTGAAAGTTTCAGAACATGTTCAAGGGAGGGGTTACTCAAGTTGAACCCTTACCCCTTGGAGCATAGAAAACTCACAGAGGTGTATAAAATTATGGGGGGGTGGGGGGTGCTAGACAGGCTGAGCAGTCTAGTTTTAGTGTTGGCTAATCAAAAGCTAAAGGACTTGCAGTGCCACAGTGCCTATAAAAAGTATGCACCCCCTTGGAAGTTCTCATGTTTTATTGCTTTTACAACATTGAATCACAGTGGGCTTAATTTGGCTTTTTTGACACTGAGCAACAGAAGAACAGTCTTCCGTGTCAAAGTGAAAATTGGTTTCAGAAGTCACATAATTAGTTAAATGGAGATCGCCTGTGTGCAGTCAAGGTGTTTCAATTGACTGTAGTAAAAATACACCTGTATCTGGAAGGTCCAACTGCTGGCGAGTCAGTATCCTGGCAAAAACTACACCATGAAGGGAAAAGAACACTCCAAGAAACTCTGCAAAAAGGTTATTGATAAGCACAGGTCAGGAGATGGCTACAAGAAAATTTCCAAATCACTGATTATCCCTTGGAGTACAGTTAAGTCAATCATCAGGAAATGGAAAGAATTTGGCACAGCTGTAAATCTGCTGAGAGTGGACCAACATCAAAAACTGAGTGACCGTGCAAGAAGGGGACGAGTGAGGGAGGCCACCAAGAGACCTATGACAACTCTGGAGGAGTTACAAGCTTCAGTGGCTGAGATGGGAGAGACGGCACATACAAGAACTGTTGTCTGTGTGCTTCACCTGTCACAGCTCTATGGGAGAGTGGCAAAGGGAAAGCCACTGTTGAAAAAAAACTCACATGAAATCTTGGTTGAAGTTTGCCAGAAGGCAGGTGGGAGACTCTGAAGTCAGCTGGAAGAAGGTTCTATGGTCTGATGAAATGAAAATTGAGCTTTTTGGCCATCAGACTAAACATTATGTTTGGTGTAAGCCGAACACCGCACATCATCAAAAACACCCCTTCCTTATCATGAAGCATGGTGGTGACTGCATCACGCTGTGGGGATGCTTCACTGCGGCAGGCCCTGGAACACTTGTGAAGGTAGAGGGTAAAAGGATTGTAGCAAAATACAGGGGAATCTGGCAGGAAAATGATGCAGTCTGCAAGAGAACTGCGACTTGGGAGAAGGTTTGCTTTCCAGCAAGACAAGACCCCAAGCATAAAGCCAAAGCTACACAGAAATGGCTTAAAAACAACAAATTTAATGTTCTGGAGTGGCCAAGTCAGAGTCCAGATCTCAATCCAATTGAGGATTTGTGGCTGGACTTGAAAAGGGCTGTTCACTCACAATCCCCATGCAATCTGACAGAGCTTGAGCAGTTTTGTAAAGAAGAATGGGGAAAAATTGCAGTGTCCAGATGTGCAAAGCTGATAGAGACCTATCCACACAGACTCAAGGCTGTAACTGCTGTCAAAGATGCATCTACTAAATACTGACTTGAAGGGGATGAATATTTGTGCAATCAATTATTTTGAGCTTTATCTTTGCAATTACTTTAGATCACTTTGTAGAGATCTGTTTTCACTTTGACATGACTGGTAGAGGGTACCAGCAAATTCTGGAAGCAAACATCACACCGTTTGTAAAAGAGCCGAAGATGAAAAGAAGATGGCTTCTACAACAGGATAATGAACCTAAACACACCTCAAAATCCACAATGGACTACCTCAAGAGACGCAAGCTGAAGGTTTTGCCATGGCCCTCACAGTCCCCTGACCTAAACATCGAGAATCTGAAGATAGACCTCAAAAGAGCAGTGCATGCATGACAGCCCAAGAATCACACAGAACTAGAAGCCTTTTGCAAGGAAGAATGGGCAAAGATCCCCCAAGCAAGAATTGAAAGACTCTTAGCTGGCTACAAAAAGCGTTTACAGGCTGTGATACTTGCCAAAGGGGTGTTACTAAGTACTGCCATGCAGGGTGCCCAAACTTTTGCTTCAGGCCCTTTTCATTGTTTGTTATTTTGAAACTGTAAAAGATGGAAATAAAAAAGTAACATTGCTTAAAATATTAAAGAAATGTGTCATCTTTAACTTTATGCCTTTTGGAAATCAGTTAATCTTTTACTCGCTTACTATTCACAGTAACAAAAATTTTGACCAGGGATGCCCAAACTTTTGCATGCCACTCTATCTGTAGGGTCAAAGATCAACTTTATTTGCTATATACATTTACGTATCGATGCAGTTGTAAAGAAGGCAAGACAGTGGCTATACTTCATTCGGAGTTTAAAGAGATTCGGCATGTCAACAAATACACTCAAAAACTTCTATAGTTGTACTGTGGAGAGCATTCTGACAGGCTGCATCACTGTCTGGTATGGAGGGGCTACTGCACAGGACATCTTCAAGGAGCGGTGTCTCAGAAAGGCAGCGTCCATTATTAAGGACCTCCAACACCCAGGGCATGCCCTTTTCTCACTGTTACCATCAGGGAGGAGGTACAGAAGCCTGAAGGCACACACTCAGCGATTCAGGAACAGCTTCTTCCCCTCTGCCATCCAATTTCTGAATGGATATTGAACCCGTGAACACTACTTCACTTTTTTAATATATATTATTTCTGTTTTTGCATGATTTTTAATCCATTAAATTCATTTACAGTATTTGATTTACTTATTTATTTTTATATTATTATGCATTGCATTGAACTGCTGTTGCTAAGTTAACAAATCTCACGACACAGGCCGGTGATAACGAACCTGATTCTGATTTTGATGACCTCCAAGAGGACCACAGCCTTGTGGTAGGGTTTGGAGGCTCGTGTGCCTCAGTGACCAGGAGAGCTACGCTGGCTGGAGTCAGGGGTTTATGCTTTGGTTCTTGGTAGGGTCACCGATGCCAAACAGGTCAAAGGGCAGAGTCCAGACTAAGGGTGGTCCACCGGCCCTCCTGGTTCAGGGGGGGTTTCAACCCTGACTGGTAAAACAAAACTAATACGGAAACAGCAATAAAGAATCCTTCTACATCCGAGTGTGACGGTATTCCTGAACCTCCACCCGGGACTTGCATGACTGACAGTAGTGAAAACCGAGAGGAAGCTGCTGACATGAGGAACACCGCCAGAGATGGAGGATCTTCACTGCTGCTCTAAACGCTAACGGTGTAACAGGCAGTAAGCAAGTTTATTGACACGTATCAGGAGTTTGCTGTGGTGTGCTGGCGTGACGTGCAACAACGGAAACAAAACATCATTCAACACTTACAAAGAGTAAAGTGCAAAAATGCTTTTATTTTTCTCCAAGAATTACATAAAACATTTTATTCTGCATTCTTTCGTTGTTTTCCCTTCTACTACCGCGATGCACTGATGTGTCGAAACGACCGGTATGCACGACACGCAAAACAAAGTTTCTCACTGAACCATGATGCATTTGACAATAATAAATTGATTTACCGATTCAAAGCAACACACACAAAGTGCTGGAGGAACTCAGCAGGTCAGGCAATATCTCTGGAGGTGAACAAACAGTCCATGTTTCAGGCTGAGACCCTTCCCCAGGACTGAGAGGGGAGGGGGGAAGACGGCAGAATAAAAAGGCGAGGCGAGGGGGAGGACAAGCTGGAAGGTGATGGGTGGGAAAGTTTAAGGGTTGGAGAAGAAAGAATCTGACAGGAGAGGAGAGTGGACCCTAGGAGAAAGGGAAGGAGGAGGGGATCCAGTGGGAAGGAGGAGGGGATCCAGCGGGAAGCAGGTGAGGAGAAAGGTAAGAGGCTGGAGTGGGGAATGGGAGAAGAGGGAAGAGGAGGGGAGAAGGAAAAGAAAAGAAGAAAAATAGTCACCAGAAGGAGAACATCAGGTTGGAGGCTACCAAGACGGAATATGATGTGTTGCTCCCCTACCCTGAGGGTGGCCTCATTTTGGCACAAAAGGAGCCACGGACTGACACGTCAGTGCGGGAATGGGAATGGGGAATTAAACTGTTTGGCCCCGGGGAAAATTATGCTTTTGGCGGATGAAGCAGAGATGCCCGACAAAGAGGTCCCCCCAACTTACCTCGGGTCTCACCAATGCAGAGGAAGCCGCTATCAGGGCCCCCTGCTAGTCCAGGAGCAGATGTTGGGGTGGAGATTTAAGGCATCCATTAGTCTTGCGAGACCATGGATCCGCGCCTGGAAAGTCTTCACTCTCCAGGGCGCAGGCCTGGGCAAGGTTGTATGGAAGACCAGCAGTTGCCCATGCTGCAAGTCTCCCCTCTCCACAACGCCAATGTTGTCCATAAGACCATAAGACAAAGGAGCAGAAGTAGGCCAATCGGCCCATCGAGTCTGCTCCGCCATTTTATCATGAGCTGATCCATTTTATCCTATTTAGTCCCACTGCCCCGCCTTCTCACCATAACCTTTGATGCCCTGGCTACTTAGATACCTATCAATCTCTGCCTTAAATACACTCAATGACTTGGCCTCCACTGCTGCCCGTGGCAACAAATTCCATAGATTCACCACCCTCTGACTAAAAGAATTTTTTCGCATTTCTGTTCTGAAAGGGCGCCCTTCAATCCTGAAGTCATGCCCTCTCGTACTAGACTCCCCACATCATGGGAAACAACTTTGCCACATCCACTCTGTCCATGCCTTTCAACATTCGAAATGTTTCTATGAGGTCTCCCCTCATTCTTCTAAACTCCAAGGGATACAGTCCAAGAGCAGACAAACGTTCCTCATATGTTAACCCTCTCATTCCCGGAATCATTCTAGTGAATCTTCTCTGTACCCTCTCCAACATCAGCACATCCTTTCTTAAATAAGGAGACCAAAACTGCCCACAGTACTCCAAGTGAGGTCTCACCAGTGCCTTATAGAGCCTCAACATCACATCCCTGCTTCTATACTCTATTCCTCTAGAAATGAATGCCAACATTGCATTTGCCTTCTTCACTACCGACTCAACCTGGAGGTTAACTTTAAGGGAATCCTGTACGAGGACTCCCAAGTCCCGTTGCATCTCAGAACTTTGAATTCTTTCCCTATTTAAATAATAGTCGGCCCGTTTATTTTTTCTGCCAAAGTGCATAACCATACACTTTCCAACATTGTACTTCATTTGCCACTTCTCTGCCCATTCTTCCAATCTATCCAAGTCTCTCTGCAGACTCTCTGTTTCCTCAGCACTACCGGCCCCTCCACCTATCTTCGTATCGTCAGCAAACTTAGCCACAAAGCCATCTATTCCATAATCCAAATCGTTGATGTACAATGTAAAAAGAAGCGGCCCCAACACTGATCCCTGTGGATCACCACTGGTAACCGGCAGCCAACCAGAATAGGATCCTTTAATTCCCACTCTCTGTTTCCTGCCAATCAGCCAAGGCTCTATCCACGTATGTAACTTTCCCGTAATTCCATGGGCTCTTATCTTGTTAAGTAGCCTCATGTGTGGCACCTTGTCAAAGGCCTTCTGAAAATCCAAATAGACAACATCCACTGCATCTCCCTTGTCTAGCCTACTAGTAATTTCCTCAAAAAATTGTAATAGGTTTGTCAGGCAGGATTTTCCTTTAAGGAATCCATGCTGAGTTCTGCCTATCTTGTCATATGCCTCCAGGTACTCTGTAACCTCATCCTTGACAATCGACTCCAACAACTTCCCAACCACCGACGTCAAGCTAACAGGTCTATAATTTCTTTTTTGCTTCCTCACCCCCTTCTTAAATAGCGGAGTGACATTTGCAATCTTCCAGTCTTCCGGAACCATGCCAGAATCTATCGACTTTTGAAAGATCATCGCTAATGCCTCCGCAATCTCCACAGCTACTTCCTTCAGAACACGAAGGTGCATTCCCTCTGGTCCGGGATATTTATCTACCCTTAGACTATTCAGCTTCCTGAGTACTCTCTCTGTTGTAATTGTGATGCGCACACTTCTCTTCCCTGCCACCCTTGAGTGTCTGGTATCCTGCTGTCTTCCTCAGTGAAAACTGATGCAAAATACTTGTTCAGTTCCTCTGCCATCTCCTCATCTCCCATTACAATTTCTCCAGTATCATTTTCTATCGGTCCTACATCTACTCTCACCTGTCTTTTACTCTTTATATACTTGAAAAAGCTTTTAGTATCCTCTCTGATATTATTTGCTAGCTTCCTTTCATAGTTAATCTTTTCTCTCTTAATGACCTTCTTGGTTTCCTTTTGTAAGGTTTTAAAGACTTCCCAATCCTCTGTCTTCCCAGTAATTTTTGCTTCCTTGTATGCCCTCTCCTTAGCTTTAACCTTGGCTTTGACTTCTCTTGTCAACCATGGGTGCATCCTTTTTCCACTCGAAAATTTCTTCTTTTTTGGAATATACCTGTCTTGCACATTCCTCATTTCTTGCATAAACTCCAGTCACTGCTGCTCTGCCGTCTTTCCCACCAGTGTCTCTTTCCAGTCAACTTTGGCCAGTTCCTCTCTCATGCCACTGTAGTTTCCTTTACTCCACTGAAACACCGACACATCAGATTTCAGCTTCTCTTTTTCTAATTTCACAGTGAACTCAATCATGTTATGATCACTGCCTCCTAAGGGTTCTTTCACCTCAACCTCTCCAATCACCTCTGGTTCATTACACAATACCCAATCCAGTACAGCCGATCCCCTAGTGGGCTCAACAACAAGCTGTTCTAAAAAGCCATCTCGCAGACATTCTACAAGTTCTCTCTCTTGAGATCCAGTGCCGACCTGATTTTTCCAATCTACTCACAAGTTAAAATCCCCCACAATTATCATAACACTGCCCAAGGGAACATTGTCTAAGGGAAGGGCATTAGGACCCATACAGCTTGGCACCAGTGTCGTCGTAGAGCAATGTGTGATTAAGTGCCTTGCTCAAGGACACAACACGCTATCTCGGCTGGGGCTCGAACTCACAACCTTCAGGTCACCAGTCCAATGCCTTAACCACTTGGCCACGTGCCCACACATGGGGTGGAGATACATCTCTACCAAAGGAAGTGTAAAGCCCTCCCTCCCTCCGCTAGGTCACCCGTGAGCAAGGTGTAGCACCTGCTTAGCCCCGCCGATCGGGGTCAGGTGAAGCCATGGGAGCAGGTGGTGGACGGTCGTACGAGCAGCCGGTGCAGATCACAAGTCCTGGTTATGTGACCACTGACGCCAGGCAGACAATCTCTGAAGAGTATTGATAATGGTTGGGGCCACCCGTCTTGTGAAGACACTGCCCAGAAGAAGGCAATGGAAAACCACTTTCAGTAGAAGAATTTGCCAGGAACCATCATGGCGGTGATCGCCCACGTCAGTGCAACATGGCGCCTGATGATGATGTCATACGATGGCGCATAATGATGACGCTCCAGCAGCATCAAGGAGCTGCAGATGCCAGATTATCAGAGTTTACAATGGCCCAGGGAAGGTGTTGCTAGGCCAGTTCCTCGAGGCACTGAAGAACTGGAAAACCACAGACGGGCTGACCAGATCAACGCAGTAATCGCATGAGCCAACCACACAGCAGTGGTCACTCACTGAGCATCAGTGGACCAGATGGGTGTTGCGTGATTGTGCGGTGGTTTCATGGTCTTTATGGCAGATAATAACTGATTGATCCCAGATCTCATTTCGTTTAATTAACCGGATTAAAGCTTCCGAGTTTGGAAGTGGCGCACCCTGACCGTGAGGCCAGGCCCCGGGAATTACTGGCCCTCCCGATGACAGGATGTGGTTCCTGAGTGCTCTTGCTGTATAAACACCGCTCCGTCAGCTCCCGGTTCGTTATAAATAGATCCCCTGCCGATTATAAGTCGCAGGATTAAAGGGAAGGAATCACTCAAGATGCTCGGTGGCTGCATCTCCGCCCTGTGGCCACAAAAATCCGAGGAGACTTGTGGACACAGCTCATCGTATCAGAGGTCCATAAACCAGTCATCATTGGGGGATCAGAGGTGGAGAGGTTAATTAACTGTAAGCTCCTTGGGGTTATCTGTCCTGGGGCCAACACATCAGTGCCGTCACAAAGACAGCACCTCTTTTTCCTTAGAATTTGTGCAGATTCATCATTGTCATCTAAAACCTTGACCGACTTCTGTCGTTGCGCAGTAGAGATCATCGCAGCCTGGTGTGGAAACAACAGTGCCCGAGAACGGAAAAGTCTACAGAAGTCCATTGTAGGCAAAGTCCACCCCGCCATTGAGCACGTCCACGAGGAATGCCACCACAGGAAAGCAGCATCCATCATCAGGGGCCTCCACCATCCAGGCCGTGATCTCGTCTCGCTGCTGCCATCGGGAAGGAGGTACTGGAACCTCAGGACCCACACCACCAGGTTCAGGAACAGCTATCCCCCCCTCAATCATCAGAATCTCCACCAAGGGGGATAACCGCACTCATCTTCACTTGCCCCATCACTGAAATGTCATAGTGATAGTCATACTTAATTGATCCTGAGGGAAATTGATTTCGTTACATTTGCACCAACCAAAAACAGAGTATAGATATAGCCATATAAAACCATAAATAGTTAAATAATAATATGTAAATTATGCCAGGAAATAAGTCCAGGACCAGCCTATTGGCTCAGGGTGTCTGCCCCTCCAAGGGAGGAGTTGTAAAGTTTGATGGCCACAGGCAGGAATGACTTCCTATGACGCTCTGTGTTGCATCTCGGTGGAATGAGTCTCTGGCTGAATGTACTCCTGTGCCCACCCAGTACATTATGTAGTGGATGGGAGACATTGTCCAAGATGGCATGCAACTTGGACAGCATCCTCTTTTCAGACACCACCGTCAGAGAGTCCAGTTCCATCCCCACAACATCACTGACCTTACGAATGAGTTTGTTGATTCTGTTGGTGTCTGCTACCCTCAGCCTGCTGCCCCAGCACACAACAGCAAACATGATCGCACTGGCCACCACAGACTCGTAGAACATCCTCAGCATCGTCCGGCAGATGTTAAAGGACCTCAGTCTCCTCAGGAAATAGAGACGGCTCTGACCCTTCTTGTAGACAGCCTCAGTGTTCTTTGACCAGTCCAGTTTATTGTCAATTCGTATCCCCAGGTATTTGTAATCCTCCACCATGTCCACACTGACCCCCTGGATGGAAACAGGGGTCACCGGTACTTTAGCTCTCCTCAGGTCCACCACCAGCTCCAAATGCTCCCACAACCTATGGACTCTTCATCTCATGTTCTCAATATTTATTGCTTATCTATTTATTATTATATTTTTTCTTCCTTTTTGTATTTGCACAGTTAGTTGCCTTTTGCTCCCTGGTTGTTCGCCAGTCTTTGTGTGTAGGTTTCTATGGCGTTTCTTCACTTTCCTGTGAGCCCCTGAAAGAAAATTCATCTCGGGGTGGCATACGCATACTTTGATAATAAATTTACTTCAAACTTTCAGCTTTGACTCTGTCTATGCATCTCACTAGCTCAGTTAGGCGGCCAGCGTAATCAAAGCCACTTCTCCAGGACATTCTCTCTTCTCTCCTCTCCCATTGGGCAGAAGATACAAAAGCCCGAAAGCACGTACCACTAGGCCCGAGGACAGCTTCTACCCCACTGTTGTAAGGCTATTACCTGGTTCCATAGTCTGATAACTTGGATTCTTCACTTCACAATCTATCTCGTTATAAGACCATAAAACCATAAGACATGGAAGTAGAATTAGGCCATTTGGCCCATCCGGCCTTCTCTACTATTTCATCATGGCTGATCCAATTTCCCTCTCAGCCCCTGTCTTCTGCATTCTTCCCCCGTACCCCTTCAGGCCCTGACCATTCAAGAGTCTATCAACCTCTGCCTTCAACATACGCACAGACATGGCCCCCACAGCTGCCAGTGGCAACGAGTTCCACAGATTTACCACTCTCTGGCTAAAGAAATCCCTCCTCATCTCCGTTCTAAAAGGGCGCCCTTCTATTCTGAGGCTGTGTTCTCTGGTCTTAGACTCTCCCACCAAAGGAAATATCCTCTCCACATCCACTCTATCGAGGTTTTACACCATTCGATAGGTTTCAATGAGGTCACCCCTCATTCTTCTGAATTCTAGTGAACACAGGCCCAGAGTGATCAGATGCTCTTCTTACGACAAGCTGTTCAATCCTGGAATCATTTTCATGAACCTCCCTTGAACCCTCTCCAGTTTCAGCACGTCCTTTCTGAGATAAGGGGCCCAAAACTGCTCACGATTCTCCAAATGAGGCCTCACCAGTGCTTTTATCAAGAGCCGGAAGGGCCTGTTCTGTGCCGTATCATTAAGTAAGAGAAATAAATAACTAGTTATCTTTTACCTTGTCCTACCTCAAGGCACCGTGCAATGATTTGATCTGTGTGAACAGTATGCAAGGGGAAGCTTTTCACTGCATTTCTGTATATCTGGGTCGTCATGGTGGTGTGGTGGGTGGCACATTGATTTACAGCGCCAACGATCATTATTCTGGGTTCAATTCCGACCGCTGCCTGTAATCAGTTTGTACATTCTCCCCGCGACCGCGTGGGTTTCCTCCGGGTGCTCTGGTTTCCTCCCACAGTCCATAAGACCGTAAGATACAGGAGCAGGAATAGGCCCATCTTCCATTTCATCATGGCCAATCCATTTTCCCTCTCAACCCCAATCTCCTGCCTTCTCCCCATATCCCTCCATGCCCTGACCAATCAAGAATCCATCAACCTCTGCCTTAAATGCACCCAATAACATGGCCGGTTTCCAAAGACATATGGCTAGATTTAATAAGTAGTAGGAAGGCCGGAAGTGTGGCCGGCTGCCCAGCACAATCCTCGCTGGTTTGATCTGATGCCAATGTTGTGTTGTACTGTATGCTTCGATGTACGTGTGACAGGGAAAGCTGACCATTAACCTTTACATGGGCCAATGCCCATTCCAGCAGCAATGGTGGTGCACTCTGGGAAAACAGTGGCTGCCATGGAGATGCCCTGCCTCTAGATGTGAAGGTGGTGACGATGCCCATTGCCACAATATTGATCGTGACGCAGGAAGTGGACTTTGTTCAACAGGAAGGACTCGGCAGGCAGGAAGTGCTTTATTATAGCTCAGTGTGCATATCGGTCCCCAAGCGGGAGGGGCGATTTCCTGCCGGGGGAACTCTGGGCAGAGGAGATCAGAGGGACACATCAAAAGGCGCTCGTCAAAGCGGACTGCCTGAAACAGGAACTATTTATGGAGATATCGAAATAGCGAGCTGCTGGTCTACCCGCTCGCTGCGGAGGGAGTGATGCCTCGCTCTTCCCTCATTAGAGCGAGGGAGAGCCTGTGGCACGCTGAAGTGCTGGGTTATGGACGCTCGATCACGATCTGTTTGTGGGTGGTGGGTGGGCTGATGCCTCCTGCTGGAATTGGCGAAAGGGGAGGGGAGAGTTTTGATGATTTGCTGCTGGAACTGGGGGAACTTTGGGGCTCCAACGTTTTTCCTGTCGGCCATTCTTTGGGTTTTTTTCCTGTTCCGAGGACGTCTGTGAAGAGTAAGAATTTCAGGTTGTAAATTGTATACGCTCTCTGATAGTAAATGGAACCCTTGAAATAGTGAACCATCGAGGGCGGATGAATACGTGATAGACTGAGATTCAGAGGGGAGTGGTGTCCGCATCACAGGGCAAAAGTAGTTCCTGGCAGACTACAAGGCAAGAGACACGCCCCAGCGTTGGTGTGGTCGCTCACGAGGAATGGCGCGCCAAGTCAGACCTGGGAAATGCTTTCCACACCCAGAGAGGCAGGTGCCTAGGGTGGTCTGCCGGAGGGGGGCTGCTGGCATCTACGAGGCTGCCTGTTGGACACGTGAGCGGGCAGGGGAGCGAAGGAGGTGAGCAGGGGCAGACCCCGTCAAACCTGGCACTGCGCTTGGCGTCGACAAGGGGTAATGCGGAGGGCGAGTTCGCGTGCCGATCGAAAGCCACCTCAGCCGCGCCGGTCGCCGTTCAGCCCGTTCAAAGGATGCAGTGGCTCTTTCCCATCAGTTGCCTTGATCACCGCACAGACAGCGTCTGGTTCCGGGCACCTCAGGGTTACGAGAATGGCACGTGCGAGAGACTCGCGTGCTCTCCTTTGTCTCCAGGGGCTCCTCTTCACACTGAGGTCACGGCCAGGGCTTGAAGAAGCATCGGGAAAGTGTGCTGCAGATGTGGCAGGGCCCGCACGCACTCTTAGCTAAGTTTCTGTTTGTTGAATATTTAGCTTTGTAGTTGTGTGACTTACTGAGATACCCTGTTGAGCTTGAGGTGTCACTGAACGTTTAGCGGCATTGTTTGTGTAACTTAGGGTGGCATTGATGTTTGGTCGAAAGTTTTACAGTGTGGAAATAAATGGTTAATATGCTTAGTCGCGGTCAGTCCCTTCTGTCTCACTCACCAAACCTGTGAACCTGCTTCATTTTAAAAACTGGAAGTCGTGGGCTGCATTGTTCTGTGTCAAGATGGTACCCATTGTTCTGGGTAAAGATGGTATCCCAGCCAGACTGACGGTACCTTCCATCCCCATCAACTCTTCCTCCTTTCCAAGTCCCTGACTCCTCTTCAAAGGTCAGGGTTCAAAGAAAACTTATTTACCAAAGTACACACAGATCAGCAGAAGGGATTCTGCTGTTGCTGGAAGTCCAAAGCAACGCACACAAGATTCGGGATACAGTCGACATTTCGGGCTGAGACAGTCTCGACAAGAAACATCAACTGCCTGTTCATTTCCATGGCTGCCCGACCTGTTGAGCTCCTCCGGCATTTTGTGTGAAGCACCGTACATACACGTCACCCTATACCACCCCACGATGCATCTTCTTGCAGGAATTCACAGTGAATACAAGAAACACAAGAGACACAATGAAAAACCACACCCGACAAAGACAACCAATGTGCAAAATGCAGCGAACTGTGCAAATACAAAAAACACATAAATAAATAAGCAATAAACATTCAGAACGTGGGTTGTAGAGTCCTTGGAAGTGAGTCCATTGGTTGTTGAATCAGTTTGGTGTTGGGGTGAGTGAAGTTATCCATGCCAGTTCGAGACCCATGCACTTAAATCGAAAGCTTTCCAGAAAAGACCTCCAGTGTGGCCAAGCTCACCTTTTAAAAAAGTTGTTCCAAAACCTCCTTGTTCTCACATTCTGTCCCTGGCAAACAAAGGCAAGTCTTCCCCACCGTATTTCTGCCTTCGGGTATGTTTGGAAGTACACCAGCGATCCTGGGTACTCACTGTGTATCCCAGACCCCTGTTATTTTTCTCAAAGTGTCTCACTTTTCAAAGATTAAAAAATAAAGATTACCTGGCAAGACTCTTGGCAGTGTGGAGGATCTGAGAGATCTTGAGGTCCGTGTCCATAGTTTAATACAGACAAGTGTGAGGTATTGCACGTTGGAAGGGCAAACCAAGGTAGAACATAGAGGGTTAACGGTAAGGCACTGAGGAGTGCAGTGGAACAGAGGGATCTGGGAATACAGATACAAAATTCCCTAAAAGTGGCGTCACAGGTAGATAGGGTCGTAAAGAGAGCTTTTGGTACATTGGCCTTTATTAATCAAAGTATTGAGTATAAGAGTTGGAATGTTATGATGAGGTTGTATAAGGCATTGGTGAGGCCAAATCTGGAGTATTGTGATCAGTTTTGGTCACCAAATTACAGGAAGGATATAAATAAGGTTGAAAGAGTGCAGGGAAGGTTTACAAGGATGTTGCCAGGACTTGAGAAACTCAGTTACAGAGAAAGGTTGAATAGGTTAGGACTTTATTCCCTGGAGTGTAGAAGAATGAGGGGAGATTTGATAGAGGTATATAAAATTATGATGGGTATAGATAGAGTGAATGCAAGCAGGCTTTTTCCACTGAGGCAAGGGGAGAAAAAAACCAGAGGACATGGGTTAAGGGTGAGGGGGGAAAGGTTTAAAGGGAACATTAGGGGGGGCTTCTTCACACAGAGAGTGGTGGGAGTATGGAATGAGCTGCCAGACGAGGTGGTAAATGTGGGTTCTTTTTTAACATTTAAGAATAAATTGGACAGATACATGGATGGGAGGTGTATGGAGGGATATGGTCTGTGGGACTAGGCAGGAAATGGTTTGGCACAGCCAAGAAGGGCCAAAAGGCCTGTTTCTGTGCTGTAGTTTCTATGGTTCTGTGACACTCAAAGCTGCTGCGTAGGTTGACAGTGTTGTTAAGAAGGTGTATGGTGTGATGGCCTTCAACAACTGTGGGACTGAGTTCAAGAGCCGAGAGGTAATGTTACAGCTATTTAAGACCCTGGTGAGACCACACTTGGAGTACTGTGTTCAGTTCTGGTCACCTCACTACAGGAAGGATGCGGATACTATAGAGAGAGGGCAGAGGAGATTTACAAGGATGTTTTCTGGATTGGCGAGCATCCCTGATAAGAATAGGTTGAATGAACTTGGCCTTTTCTCCATGGAGCAATGGAGGATGAGAGGTGACCTGATAGAAGTGTACAAGATGATGAGAGGCATTGATCGTGTGGATAGCCAGAGGCTTTTTCCCAGGACTGAAATGGCTAACATGAGGGGGCATAGTTTTAAGGTGCTTGGAAATAGGTACAAGGGGGATGTCAGAGGTAAGTTTTTCACACAGAGTGGTGGGTGCGTGGAATGTACAGCCGGCGACAGTGGTAGAGATGGATATAATAGGGTTTTTTAAGAGATTAGATGGGTACATGGAGCTTAGAAAAATAGAGGGCTATGCGGTAGGGAAATTCAAGTCAGTTTCTAGAGTAGGTTACGTGGTCGACACTACATTGTGGGCCGAAGGGCCTGTAATGCACCGTAGATTTCTATGTTATATGTTTCTATTTGTCACATGTATATCGAATAATCGAACCATACAATGAAATACGTCACTCACGTCACTGACCAACACAGCTGTCTTGGCATCATTCTGCAGCCAAAGTTCAAAAGTTTAAAGTTCAAAGTAATTCCTTATTATCAAAGTACATATATATCACCACATAGAACCCTGAGATTCATTTTCAGTGCCAGCATAGAACATAGAACATAGAATAGTACAGCACAGTACAGGCCCTTCAGCCCACAATGTTGTGCTGACCCTCAAACCCTGCCTCCCATATAACCCCCACCTTAGATTCCTCCATATACCTGTCTAGTAATCTCACAACTTACTAACCCATGTCTTTTGGGGCATGGGAGGAACTAGAGCACCCGGGGGAAACGCACATGGTCACGGAGAAAACATGCAAAATCCTTGTAGACCGCGGTGGAATTAGGTGAGAATTGAACCCCGATCTCTGG
>NC_086106.1:10495000-10575000 GCF_963921235.1 Mobula hypostoma | reverse complement strand
GTTAGATACAGAGTGAAACTCCCTCTACACTGTCCCATCACACACTCCCAGGGTTTGACACAGGGTGAAGTTCCCTCTACACCGTCCCATCACACACTCCCAGGGCAGGGACAGCACGGGTTAGATACAGAGTGAATCCCCCTCTACACTGTCCCATCACACACTCGCAGGACAGGGTCAGTGTGAGTTAGATACAGAGTGAAACTCCCTCTACACCATCCCATCACTCATTCCCAGGACAGGGACAGCACGGGTTAGATACAGAGTGAAACTCCCTCTACACCATCCCATCACTCATTCCCAGGACAGGGACAGCACGGGTTAGATACAGAGTGAAACTCCCTCTACACCATCCCATCACTCATTCCCAGGACAGGGTCAGTGTGGGTTAGATACACAGTGAAACTCCCTCTACACTGTCCCATCACACACGCCCAGGAGAGGGTCAGTGTGGGTTAGATACAGAGTGAAACTCCCTCTACACTGTCCCATCACACACTCCCAGGGCAGGGACAGCACGGGTTAGATACAGAGTGAATCTCCCTCTACACTGTTCCATCACACACTCGCAGGACAGGGTCAGTGTGGGTTAGATACACAGTGAAACTCCCTCTACACTGTCCCATCACACACGCCCAGGACAGGGTCAGTGTGGGTTAGATACAGAGTGAAACTCCCTCTACACTGTCCCATCACACACTCCCAGGACAGGGACAGCACGGGTTAGATACAGAGTGAATCTCCCTCTACACTGTCCCATCACACACGCCCAGGACAGGGTCAGTGTGGGTTAGATACAGAGTGAAACTCCCTCTACACTGTCCCATCACACACTCCCAGGGTTTGACACAGGGTGAAGTTCCCTCTACACCGTCCCATCACACACTCCCAGGGCAGGGACAGCACGGGTTAGATACAGAGTGAATCCCCCTCTACACTGTCCCATCACACACTCGCAGGACAGGGTCAGTGTGAGTTAGATACAGAGTGAAACTCCCTCTACACTGTCCCATCACACACTCCCAGGGCAGGGACAGCACGGGTTAGATACAGAGTGAAACTCCCTCTACACCATCCCATCACTCATTCCCAGGACAGGGTCAGTGTGGGTTAGATACACAGTGAAACTCCCTTTACACTGTCCCATCACACACGCCCAGGACAGGGTCAGTGTGGATTAGATACAGAGTGAAACTCCCTCTACACTGTCCCATCACACACTCCCAGGGTTTGACACAGGGTGAAGTTCCCTCTACACCGTCCCATCACACACTCCCAGGGCAGGGACAGCACGGGTTAGATACAGAGTGAATCTCCCTCTACACTGTCCCATCACACACTCGCAGGACAGGGTCAGTGTGAGTTAGATACAGAGTGAAACTCCCTCTACACTGTCCCATCACACACTCCCAGGGCAGGGTCAGCACAGGTTAGATACAGAGTGAATCTCCCTCTACACTGTCCCATCACACACTTGCAGGACAGGGTCAGTGTGAGTTTACAGAGTGAAACTCCCTCTACACTGTCCCATCACACATTCCCCGGGACACAGTCAGTGTGAGTTAGACTCAGAATGTAGCTCCCTCTACACCATCTCATCACACATTCCTGGGGATACGGGCAGTGTCGGTCAGACACAGAGTGAAACTCCCCACCCACGCCCCACGCTGTCCCATCACACATTCCCTGGGACACAGTCAATGTGAGTCAGACACGGAATGAAACTCCCTCTACACCATTTCATCACACATCCCCAGGACAAGTCCGACTGCGCCTGACCCTCGCCATGACAGAAAGTACCAGCAAAATTATGCAGATGCTGCAAATCTGAGGTAAAACAGAGAAGGTAGGGAACTCTCAGCAGGTTAAGCAGCGTCTGTGGAGACAGAGAGAAAAAAAACGAGAATTAACATTTGGGTCCAAGCTGTTCTGACTGGAAGGAAGGAGAAGCTGAAGTGGGGAGAGAGAGAGGGTTTTCTGCCTAGGTCAGTGGTTCCCAACCAGGGGGGTCCACAAACCTCTCAGTTAATGGCGTAGAAACGTTGGGAACCCCTGATCGAAACGCTGCTGGGAAAATGGGAGATAATTTAACCCCGTTAAAGGGCACCATCTTGTTTGAGTTTGTTGGGGGGAGGAAGGGGAGCGTTGGGAATGCACTGGGAGATTTGCGCTGCGCGCTCTTCTCCAGGTTAGCCCTTGGCGGTGAACTCCCCCCCACTCCGGCTGTTGCCTGGGCGACGATAATTGATCCCGAAACGCGGAACTTCGGGAACCACCAGCGGGAGAGGGGCAAACAGCCGGAATAGCTGGAGCAATCTCACTCGGCATTCCCCCTCCCCTTTCCCGTTCAACCTGCCTCTCACGGAGCTCATTCATTTTATCACGGTGTGGCTTTTGAACCTTATGGCAGTCCATCACCAACAGTAGCAGGGATATCTCACCTCGGAAAGCGTTAACACCGAGGGATGGCGTCCCCTTTAAAATGGCGATTGAGGCCTGAGAGACGCCATTCAAATCAAATCAAAGAGGAGAGAACCTGCAGATGCTGAAAATCCGGAGCAGCACACACAAAACGCTGGAGGGTCCCAGCTGGCCAGGCAGCTCCCGTGGAAGAGAGTAAACTAGGTCCTGATGAAGGGTCTCGGCCCGAAACGTCGACTGTTCACTCTTTTCCACAGATGCTGCCCGGCCTGCTGAGTTCCTCCAGCATTTTGTGTGTGTTGCTCAAATCAGATCAGGTTAATCGTCATGCAAGGATACAGCCGAACAAGAAACCGTTCCTCCAGGGCCACGGTGTAAAATGAGAGAGAAATAAAAGAACATAGTCACACAAGAAAACACATTTTTAGTCCAACAAGTCCCGCAAATTGATGGCTCCCGACAGCTTGTAATTCCACCAATCCAACACTGGAGGGCAGCACTGACAGGAAAAGTAACGCCCACCGAGGACGGACGCCACGATATGCTGCCTCCAGTGCCTCCTCCTCACCTGGGCTGCAGCAGAAGGCAAGCCCCTGGCCTGAGGCCTAGTCCTTGCTACAACAGAGGCGACACTGCTGTCTCGCCTCCTGTTCCTCCACCAGACAAGGGAAACAGGCCTGTGGCAGTCAATGTCCAACAGGGTCTTGCGATCGCAAAAGAAACGTCCAAGATGGTCACTCGTTATCTCTGCATGACACCTTGGTGCTTTTGAGTAGCAGGTAGCGGCACGGCCTGCACCCAGGGTAAGCTCCCCCGGATCTGATCCAGCTCCCCTTGCAACCCAGCAGCTGGTCTATGTCTCCCGTCACGGCCCGGCACCCCAACTCTCCCATCGCGGCCCCACAGCCCAACTCTCCCATCACAGCCCAACACCCCAACCCTCCCATCACAGCCCGGCACCCCAACCCTCCCATCACGGCCCCACGGCCCAACTCTCCCATCGCGGCCCCACAGCCCAACTCTCCCATCACAGCCCAACACCCCAACCCTCCCATCACAGCCCAGCGGCCCAACTTTCCCGTCGCGGCCCAGAAGCCCAACTCTCCCATCGCGGCCCCACAGCCCAACTCTCCCATCACAGCCCAACACCCCAACTCTCCCATCACGGCCCGGCACCCCAACCCTCCCATCACAGCCCCACGGCCCAACTCTCCCGCCGCGGCCCAACACCCCAACCCTCCCAACGCAGCCCGGCAGCCCAACTCTCCCATCACAGCCCAGAAGCCCAACTCTCCCGTCGTGGCCCAACACTCCAACTCTCCCATCACGGCCCGGCACCCCAACTCTCCCATCACGGCCCCACGGCCCAAACCTCCCATCACAGCCCGGCAGCCCAACTCTCCCGTCGCGGCCCAGCGGCCCAACTCTCCCGCCGCGGCCCAACACCCCAACCCTCCCAATGCGGCCCCACAGCCCAACTCTCCCATCACAGCCCAGCAGCCCAACTCTCCCGTTGCGGCCGACACCCCAACTCTCCCATTGTGGCCCCACGGCCCAACTCTCCCATCGCGGCCCGGCAGCCCACCTCTCCCATCACAGCCCAGCACCCCAACTCTCCCATCGTGGCCAACACCCCAACTCCCCCGTCGCGGCCCAGTGGCCCAACTCTCCCATCGAGGCCCCGCCGCCCAACTCTCTCATCACGGCCCAGCACCCCAACTCTCTCGTCGCTGCCCAACACCCCAACTCTCCCATCGCAGGCCAACACCCCAACTCTCCCATCGCGGCCCAACACCCAACTCTCCCATCACAACCCGGCGGCCCAACTCTCCCATTACGGTCCGGCACCCCAACTCTCCCGTCGCGGCCCCACGGCCCAACTCTCCTGTCGCGGCCCAACACCCCAACCCTCCCATCGCAGCCCCACGGCCCAACTCTCCCATCACGGCCCAACACCCCAACCCTCCCATCACAGCCCAGCGACCCAACTTTCCCGTCGCAGCCCAGAAGCCCAACTCTCCCGTCGTGGCCCAACACTCCAACTCTCCCATCGCGGCCCGGCACCCCAACTCTCCCATCACGGCCCCACGGCCCAACCCTCCCATCGCGGCCCAGCACACCAACTCTCCCGTCGCGGCCCAGCGGCCCAACTCTCCCGCCGCGGCCCGGCACCCCAACTCTCCCATCGCAGCCAACACCCCAACTCCCCCGTCGCGGCCCAGTGACCCAACTCTCCCATCGAGGCCCCGCCGCCCAACTGTCTCATCACGGCCCAGCACCCCAACTCTCTCGTCGCTGCCCCGCACCCCAACTCTCCCATCACAGCCCCACACCCCAACTCTCCCATCGCAGCCCCGCACCCCAACTCTCTCATCGCGGTCTGGCACCCCAACTCTCCCATCGCGGTCCGGCAGCCCAACTGCCCCATCGCAGCCCAACACCCCAACTCTCTCGTCGCGGCCCCGTGGCCCAACTCTCCCATCGCGGTCCAGCGGCCCAACTCTCCCGTCGCGGCCCAACATCCCAACTCTCCCATCACAACCCCGCAGCCCAACTCTCCTGTTACGGCCCGACACCCCAACTCTCCCATTGTGGCCCCACGGCCCAACACTCCCTTCGCGGCCTGGCACCCCAACTCTCCCATCGCGGCCCAACACCCCAACTCCCCCGTCGCGGCCCGGCGGCCCAACTCTCCCATCGAGGCCCCGCCGCCCAACTCTCCCATCACGGCCCAGCACCCCAACTCTCTCGTCGCGGCCCCGTGGCCCAACTCTCCCATCGCGGCCCAGCGGCCCAACTCTCCCGTCGAGGCCCCGCCGCCCAACTCTCCCATCGCGGCCCAGCGGCCCAACTCTCCCATCACGGCCCAGCACCCCAACTCTCTCGTCGCTGCCCCGCACCCCAACTCTCCCATCACAGCCCCGCACCCCAACTCTCCCATCACAGCCCCGCACCTCAACTCTCCCATCGCGGTCCGGCAGCCCGACTGCCCCATCGCGGCCCAACACCCCAACTCTCTCGTCGCGGCCCCGCGGCCCAACTCTCCCTTCACAGCCCCGCACCCCAACTCTCCCATCACAGCCCCGCACTCCAACTCTCCCGTCGCAGCCCCGCACTCCAACTCTCCCATCGTGATCTGGCACCCCAACTCTCCCATCGTGGCCCAACACCCCAACTCTCCCATCGTGGCCCGGCAGCCCAACTCTCCCATCACAGCCCCGCACCCCAACTCTCCCATCGCGGTTCCGTGGCCCAACTCTCCCATCGCGGCCCAACACCTCAACTCTCCCATCACAGCCCCACACCCCAACTCTTCCATCGCGGTCCGGCAGCCCAACTGCCCCATCGCGGCCCAACACCCCAACTCTCTCGTCGCGGCCCCGCCGCCCAACTCTCCCGTCACAGCCCCGCACCCCAACTCTCCCATCGCGGTCCGGCAGCCCAACTGCCCCATCGCGGCCCAACACCCCAACTCTCTCGTCGCGGCCCCGCGGCCCAACTCTCCCGTCACAGCCCCGCACCCCAACTCTCCCATCGCGGCCCAACACCTCAACTCTCCCATCACAGCCCCGCACCCCAACTCTCCCATCGCGGCCCAACACCCCAACTCCCCCGTCGCGGCCCGGTGGCCCAACTCTCCCATCGAGGCCCCGCCGCCCAACTCTCCCATCACAGCCCTGCACCCCAACTCTCCCATCGCGGTCCGGCAGCCCAACTGCCCCATCGCGGCCCAACACCCCAACTCTCTCGTCGCGGCCCCGCCGCCCAACTCTCCCATTACAGCCCCGCACCCCAACTCTCCCATCGCGGTCCGGCAGCCCAACTGCCCCATCGCGGCCCAATACCCCAACTCTCCCGTCACAGCCCCGCACCCCAACTCTCCCATCACAGCCCCGCACTCCAACTCTCCCGTCGCCCCGCGGCCAATACCACAGAAGAGAGGAAAGGACCAGTGGTGTCAGGAATTCCCGATGGACTTCTGGAAGTTATTGCACAATGGGTTCCTTCATCAAATGACCTGGCCTTTCTTCCCCGTGATCTCCTCCTCCGATGACGACTGAGGAGGTGGTGAGGTCAGGGGTCATAAACACAAGAGATTTTGCAGATGCTGAAAATGCAAGCAACACACACACACACACACACACACACACAAAGCTGGAGGAACTTATCAGGCCAGGCAGCATCTATGGAAAGGAGTAAACAGTCGACATTTCAGGCCAAGACCCTTCATCAGGACTGAGAAGGAAGGGGGAAGATGGTGGGGGTGGGGGAGGATAGCTGGAAGGTGAAAGGTGAAGCCAGATGGGTGGGAAAGGTCAAGGGCTGGAGAGGAAGGAATCTAATAGAAGAGGAGAGGAGAGGAGAGGAGAGGAAGGAATCTGATAGGAGAAAGGGAAGGAGGAGGGTCACCAGGGGAGGTGATAGGCAGGTAAGGGGAGGAGGTAAGAGGCCAGAGTGGGAATTAGAAGAAGAGACCGGCGAGGGAAAAAGAAAAAAAAGAGGAAAATGAAATGACCGGAAGTTTGAGAAATTGATGTTCATGCCATCAGGTTGGAGGCTACTCAGACGGAATATGAGATGTTGCTCCTCCACCCTGAGGGTGGCCTCATCGTTATTGTGCTCCCCACCCACTGGCTCGCAGCCACATCATCGCCTGATGTTGTTGCCTTTACGGGCGGAGGACACAGCCGGGACAGCTGAGTGCCCGAGGGGCGGACGATGTTGTCTTTTACACCACGGCTGAGGGGCGGGGCCATGGCCACAAGGCGGGGTGGCACGCTGAAGGCATAGAACGCGGAACAGCACACAAACAGGCCCTTCGGCCCACAACGTCCATGCCGAGTGCAATGCCAAATTAAACGACCCACAGACATAAAAAATTCCAGAAGAACTCAGCCAGGCAGGCAGCATCTGTGGATGTGAATATAGTCAACGAGACCCTTTGTCAATCCCAAATCGCCAACTGTCTATTCCCCTCCCTAGACGCTGCCTGACTTGCTGATTTCCTCCAGCGTTTTGTGTGTGTGTCTGTTGGTCAAGATTTCCAGCATCTGCAGAATCTCTTGTGTTTATGTTTTTAGACTCGAACTTGCACTGTGGGGGCGAAGAGGATGTGATGAGGGCCTTTGGGTCTCTGAGTTACTGGTCTGACCTCTCCCTTCTCCCATGTGATCGTGATGGGCCAGACCTGCGGTTAAAATGGGTCAGCACAGATCCTGACGAGACCGTCTTACAGCCATTGAGTCATGCAGCAGAGGCTCAGGACTTTCGGCCCATCATAGTTCATACCGACCTTCAACCAAACCATCGACACCAGGGGTTTTGATGCCCTGGACCCCTTAGCATTAACCAAGGGTCTTTGGATCCCAGGTTGGGAACCCCTGATCTACACTGATCCAATCTGACAGCACTTTATTGCTGTGCCTTGTCTGTTGACCAAATTGAAAAGTCTCAGTTGGTCAGGGTCGACCGTGGACATTGCGTCCGAGCTGTCTAGATACACAAAGCCAGGGCAGTACGATATGGAGAGCGAGCTGTTGCCCATGTAGCGAGCTCCCCCTCTTCACGCATCAGATGAACCCAAAGGAACGGCAGAAACCGATACCGTTTGGTAGCAGCAGCGTCGCAGGAGTTGCCGGTCAGCGTTGAACTCAACGTGGGACTGCCTTGGGGACACCAGCTCTGGTTTTTTTTCCTCTGGGTTTACTCCCGAAGCCTTCCCCATGAAAGGGTTTAGCCGCCGGGCAGCGGAGGTTTGAGATCAGAATTTTCCTACCCTTTGATGAGCTGCTGACGAGCCCCGTCTGCCCGAAGCGACTGGATTTAAGGCGCCAGTAACCCGCTTTTGCCCCTTCTCCTGTCAGTAGAAACAGCTGGGATTAGTAGCTAAGCCACACGTGAAGGCCAGGAGCTGAACTTGGTTGTCAGAGGCTATTTGAGACACACGCCATTGGGAGCATTTGATAGGTAGTGGGAGCTTGTCCCCATTACTACCCGCAGCTATAACAACCTTAAGGAACCATTGTCCTTGGCTATTAAGGGAGCCTCTGCCTCCACTGCCCGCCTGGGCATTGTGTTCGAGATTCCAACCGAACATCCCCCCGCCGCCCCATGACCCCGAAAGAAACTGTACCTCAGATCCCCTCTCAATCTTTCACTCCCCACCTCAAAGCTGCGCCCTCTGTCCTTCGACGCCACTTGCCATGGGGAAAGCTTTTTGTTACTGTTCGCCTTGACTATGACCCTCATAACTCAGAACTCCCCCTCCCCCTCAGGTCAACCCCCGCCCTCCTTCACTCTGAGGGGAACAAACACAATCTCTCCTCACAACCGGAAGATTCCAGGCCAGGCAACTCTCTGGTGAATCTCTCTTGCTCCCTCTCCAGTGTAAAATGGGAACAAACCGGAATGCCTGGTTCTTCGGTGAAAAGCCGGTAAGTATGCTAATGGGTTCAGAGAGTACAGGGAACCTCACTGTACCAGAATACTCATCCCAAATTCCCCCCTGAGCTCGGCATAACAGCCTGTGTCGTACTCATAACTGCTCACTCTGAACTGGTTGTACACACTCAAACAACTCTACCCTCTTCCTGACTGACTGTACCCTCTCTCTGAGTGATTGTTCCCTCTGAACTTACAGTAGCCCCTTTTCAGACTGCACCCTCTCTGCTGACAGACTGTTCCCTCTGAACTGGCTGTACCTACTCAAATGACTACTGCCTGCCCTGACAGTACCCTCTACCTGAATGTTTGTTCTGCTGGAATTACGGTACCACCCCCCTCCCAGTGGTCTGTACCCTCTGCCCTGCCTGGTCCCGACAAAATGTAGTGGATTCAGCCTCTCACACAGCTAAAGCCCTTCGCTCCGTTGAGCGCATCTACACGGCTCACTGCCGCAGGAGAGTAACATCTATCATCAGGGACCCCCACCACCCAGGACATGCTCTCTTCTTGATTCTGCCATCCGGAAGGAGGTACAACTCACACCACCAGGTTCAGGAACAGTTATCACCCCTCAACCATCAGGCTCCTGAACCAGCATAACTTCACTCAGCTTCACTCGCCCCATCACTGAACTGTTCTCAGATCCTAAGGAGCCACTTTCAAGAACTCTTCATCTCATATTCTTGATATTTATTGCTTATATGCTTAATATTATTATTCCTTTCCCTTATTTAGATAGATAGATATACTTTATTGATCCCGAGGGAAATTGGGTTTCGTTACAGCCGCACCAACCAAGAATAGAGCATAAATATAGCAATACAAAAAAACCCCAGCAGTCAAACAACAAAATGCGAACTATGCCAGATGGAAAATAAGTCCAGGACCAGTCTATTAGCTCAGAGTGTCTGACCCTCCACGGAAGGAGCTGCAAGTTCGATGGCCACAGGCAGGAACGACCTCCCGCGTCGCCCAGTGTTGTATCTCGGTGGAATATGGCCGAAGTCCAACAGTAAAAAGTTCAATATCTGGTCTACAAACACGTTCCTCGATCATAATATACCCCAGATTGCACCATCCGTTGTTAACCAGATCAGTAAACACGAAACTCCTTTTGAATTTCCTTTTGTTTTTACACTGTTTATGTCAATAAAATTGAGAGAGTACAGAGGAGGTTTACTAAAATGTTACCTGGGTTTCATCTCCTAAGTTACAGAGAAAGGTTGAACAAGTTGGGTCTTTATTCTTTGGAGCGTAGAAGGTTGAGGGGGAACTTGATAGAGGTGTTTAAAATTATGAGGGGAATAGATAGAGTTGACGTGGATAGGCTTTTTCCATTGAGAGTGGGGGAGATTCAAACAGGAGGACATGAGTCGAGAGTTAAAGGGCAAAGTTCAGGGGTAACAAGAGGGGGAACTTCTTTACTCAGAGAGTGGTAGCTGTGTGGAACGAGCTTCCAGCAGAAGTGGTTGAGGCAGGTTCGATGTTGTCGTTTAAAGTTAAATTGGATAGATATATGGACAGGAAAGGAATGGAGAGTTATGGGCTGAGTGCAGGTCAGTGGGACTAGGTGAGAGTAAGAGTTCGGCACGGACTAGAGGGGCCGAGATGGCCTGTTTCCCTGCTGTAATTGCTATATGGTTATATGTTTGGTCTCTTTTGCACATTGGGTGTTTGTCCGTCTTGTTGGGTGTGGTCTATTGTGTTTCATGTATTTACTGTGAATGCCCACAAGAAAATGAATCTCAGGGTTGTCTATGATGACATTCTGTTATTCGAAGGGACTAGATATATAAGTTTTTGGATAGACATGGACTGATTAAGGATAGTCAGCATGGCTTCGTGCATGGGTGGTCATATCTAACCAATCTTATAGAGATTTTTGAGGAAAGTGGAAAAAGGCAAGGCAACGATGTTCTCCATGTGGACTTTGGTAAGACACTTGACAAGATCGCATGGGAGGCTGGTCAGGAAGGATCAGTCACTTGGTATTCAGGGTGAGGTAGTAAATTGGATCAGACATTGGCTTTGCGGAAGAAGCCAGAGAGTGGTAGTAGATGGTGGCCTCTCTGCCTGGAGGCCTGTGACCAGTCGAGTGCCACAGGGATCGGAGCTGGGTTCTTGCTGTTTGTCATCTATATCAACGATCTGAAGTGTGGGGCACGTGGCCAAGTGGTTAAGGCATTGGACTAGCGACCTGAAGGTCGTGAGTTTGAGCCCCAGCCGAGGCAGCGTGTTGTGTCCTTGAGCAAGGCACTTAATCACACATTGCTCTGCGACGACACTGGTGCCAAGCTGTATGGGTCCTAATGCCCTTCCCTTGGACAACATCAGTGTCGTGGAGAGGGGAGACTTGCAGCATGGGCAACTGCCGGTCTTCCATACAACCTTGCCCAGGCCTGTGCCCTGGAGAGCGAAGACTTTCCAGGCGCAGATCCGTGGTCTCCCAAGACTAACGGATGCCAATGATCTGAATGACAATGTGGTTAACTGGATTGGCAAATTCCGAATGACACCATGATTGGGGGTTTAGAGGACAGCGAGGAAAGTTATCGTGGCTTGCCGAGGGATCTACACCAGCTGGAAAAATGGGCTGAAAAATGGGAGATGGAATTTAATGCAGACAAGGTTTAATGAGGTTTTGCACTTTGGTGTGACCTGCCAGGGTAGGTCTTACACAGTGAACGGTAGGGCACTGAGGGTTGCAGTAGAACGAAGGGATCTGGGAATACAGGTCCATAATTCATTGAAAGAGGTGTGCAGGTAGGTAGGGTTGTAAAGAAAGCTTCTAGCACATTGGCCTTTCTAAATCAATGTACTGAGTAGAGGAGATGGGATGTTATGTTGAAGTTGTATAAGACATTGGTGAGGCCAGATTTGGAGTATTGTGTGCTGTTTTGGTCAGCTACCTACAGGAAAGGCCGAATGGGTGCAGAGAAAATTTACAAGGATGTTGCCGGCTCTGGAGGACCAAAGTTATAAGGAATAGGTTAGGACTTTATTCTTCAGAACGTAGAAGATTGAGAGGAGATTTGATGGAGATATACAAAATTATGAGGAGTATAGATAGGGTAAATGCAAGCAGGCTTTTTCCACTGAGGTTGGGTCGAACTACAACCAGAGGTCATGAGTTAAAGGTGAAAGGCGGGAAGTTTAAGGGGAACATGAAGGGAAATTTTTTTCACTTCGAGGGTCATGAGAGTGAGGAATGAGCTCCCAATGCAAAAGGTGCATGCCAGTTTGATTTCAACGTTTAAGAGACGCTTGGATAGCTACATGGGACATGGAAGGGCGATGGTCCCGGTGCAGGTCGATGGGAGTAGGCAGTTTAAATGGTTCGGCATGGGCTAGATGGGCCGAAGGGCCTGTTTCTGTGTGTACTTTTCTATGACTCTACTTTAGATAAGATAGATAGATAGACATACTTTATTGATCCCGAGGGAAATTGGGTTTTGTTACAGTTGTGCCAACCAAGAATAAATATAGCAATATAAGATCATAATAATTAAATAATAATATGTAAATTATGCCAGATGGAAATAAGTCCAGGACCAGCCTATTGGCTCAGGGTGTCTGACCCTCCAAGGGAGGAGTTGTAATGTTTGATGGCCACAGGCAGGAATGACTTCCTATGACACTCTGTGTTTTATCTCGGTGGAATGAGTCTCCGGATGAATGTACTCCTGTGCCCAACCAGTACATTATGTAGTGGATGGGAGACATTGTACAAGATGGCATGCAACTTGGACAGCATCCTCTTTTCAGACACCACCGTCAGAGAGTCCAGTTCCATCCCCACAACATCACTGGCCTTACGAATGAGTTTGTTGATTCTGTTGGTGTCTGCTACCCTCAGCCTGCTGCCCCAGCACACAACAGCAAACATGATCGCACTGGCCACCACAGACTCGTAGAACATCCTCAGCATCGTCCGGCAGATGTTAAAGGACCTCAGTCTCCTCAGGAAATAGAGACGACTCTGACCCCTCTTGTAGATAATAAATGTACTCTGAACTTTGAACTGACTCTTGCCCTGCTCTCACTGTGCCCCCTCTTGTTGAAAGGCTCCACATTTCAGGTAAAACTGCACAGCCACAACTAGCAAGAAATGCTGAGTGTTCTTGGATCAGGCACTCAGAAAACTGCATGTGCTTGACCATTCCTAGTCTGCCTCGATGACTTTGCGGCTTGATGTTTCACATTCTGTGATTCTCGCTCGATTTTTCCCATTTGCGCGATTTGTTTTTTCTTTCGCCCGTTTGGTGTATGATTTTTTTTAAGCGTGTCGTACCAGACATTCAGCCATTCTTGTCTGGCACGCGGTGTCAGGATTAACCGGGTCACGTTCCTGACTCGACCACCTTGTATTTTTTTAGGAGGCCGAGTGGCTAGCTCGACGCTCAACCCAGCACGGATGGAAAGCGTGCTCGGGGGAGGCCCGACCTGGATTCGAACTTGGGACCCTTCGCTCCAGAGTCCGGTGCTGATCTCACTGCGCCACCAGCCGGCCTGGTGTATGATGTTTTTCTTGAATGGGTTCCATGGTGTTTCTTTGTTTTGTGGTTGTCTGTGGGAAGACAAATCTCAGGGTTGAATACTGCTTATATACTTTGATAATAAATGTACTTTGAACTCCTCCGATCTTAGGTGTGTAGCACCTCATCTCCCTTCCCCTCCGGCATCGCCCAACCCCCTCGGCTGTTTGATGCAAGCTTAATACCAGACTGTCTGAATCTTATATTGCCTGTGATGTGATACAGGAGCGTAATGGTTAACACGACGCTTTACATTACCAGTGACATGGGTTCAATTCCTACTGCTGCCTGTATGCAGTTTGTACGTTCTCCCTCGTGACTGCATGGGTTTCCTCCGGGTGCTCTGGTTTCCTCCCACAGTCCAAAGAGATACTGATTGGTAGGTTAATTGGTCATTGTGAATTTGCCCATGATTAGGCCAGGATTGCTAAGTGGTGTGGCTCGAAGGGCCAGAAGGGTTGTTTCCGTTTGACACAGCACATGATGATGATGATAATAGACAATAGACAATAGGTGCAGGAGTAGGCCATTCGGCCCTTCGAGCCAGCACCACCATTCACTGTGATCATGGCTGATCATCCACAATCAGTACCCTGTTCCTGCCTTCTCCCCATATCCCTTCACTCCGCTGTCTTTAAGAGCTCTACCTAACTCTTTCTTGAAAGCATCCAGAGAATTGGCCTCCACTGCCTTCTGAGGCAGAGCATTCCACAGAACCACAACTCTCTGGGTGAAAAAGTTTTTCCTCAACTCCGTTCTAAATGGCCTACCCCTTATTCTTAAACTGTGGCCTCTGGTTCTGGACTCGCCCATCAGCGGGAACATGCTTCCTGCCTCTAGCGTGTTCAATCCCTTAATAATCTTATATGTTTCAATCAGATCTCCTCTCATCCTTCTAAATTCCAGAGTATACAACCCGATTCGCTCCAATCTTTCAACATATGACAGTCCCACCATCCCGGGAATTAACCTCGTGAACCTACGCTGCACTCCCTCAATAGCAAGAATATCCTTCCTCAAATTTGGAGACCAAAACTGTACACAATACTCCAGGTGTGGTCTCACCAGGGCCCTGTACAACTGCAGAAGGACCTCTTTGCTCCTATACTCAATTCCCCTTGTTATGAAGGCCAACATGCCATTAGCTTTCTTCACTGCCTGCTGTACCTGTATGCTTACTTTCAGTGACTGATGAACAAGGACACCTAGATCTCGTTGTACTTCCCCTTTTCCTAACTTGACACCATTCAAATAGTAATCTGCCTTCCTGTTCTTGCCACCAATGTGGATAACCTCACATTTATCCACATTAAACTGCATCTGCCCACTCACCCAACCTGTCCAAGTCATCCTGCATTATCTCAACATCCTCCGCACATTTCACACTGCCACCCAGCTTTGTGTCATCTGCAAATTTACTAATGTTACTTTTAATCCCTTCATCTAAATCATTAATGTATGTTGTCAATAGCTGCGGTCCCAGCACTGAACCCTGTGGTCTCTCACTAGTCACCTCCTGCCATTCTGAAAGGGACCCGTTAATCCCTACCCTTTGTTTCCTGTCTGCCAACCAATTTTCTATCCATGTCAGTACCCTACCCCCAATACCATGTGCTCCAATTTTACCCACTAATCTCCCACGTGGGAAGTTATCAAAGGCTTTCTGAAAGTCCTGGCACTCTACATCCACGGGCTCTCCCTTGTCCATTTTCAAAGTTACATCCTCAAAAAATTCCGGAAGATTAGTCAAGCATGATTTCCCCTTCGTAATGGTAATGATAATGCTCAAGAGAAAGACATGTTCTGATCGTATGTACTTTTCATGAATATATTTTTGAAATAAGAAGGAACTAGCATTCACATCACAACCTTGGTAGTGCAGTTCTGGTCTCCTTATCTGAGGAAGGATGTGCTGGCTTTGGAGGCCAGTATATCTGGTGAGGAGGTTCACCAGGTTGATTCCAGAGATGAGGGGTTTAGACTATGAGGAGAGATTGAGTCGCCTGGGACTGTACTCTCTGGAATTCAGAAGGATGAGAGGAGACCTTATAGAAACATGTAAAATTATGAACAGGATAGATAAGATAGAGGCAGGAAAGTCATTTCCACTGGTAGGTGATACCCAAACTAGGGGACATAGATTCGGGGAGTAGATTCAGGACGGAGATGAGGAGGAACTGCTTTTCCCAGAGAGTGGTGAATTCATGGAATTCTCTGCCCAATGAAGCAGTGGAAGCTGCCCCAGTAAATATATTTAAGACAGGGTTGGATAGATGTTTGCACAGTAGGGGAACTAAGGGTCATGGGGAAAAGGCAGGTGGGTGGAGATGAGTCCATGCCCAGGTTAGCCAGGATCTTATTGAATGGTGGAGCAGGCTCGACGGGCCAGATGGCCGACTTCTGCTCCTGTTTCTTATGTTCTTGTGAAACGTTGTCTGTTTATTCCCGTCCACAGATACTGCCTGACCTGTTGAGTTCCTCCAGCATCTTGTGTGTTTTACAATCAGCATGACTTTCTCAGACATCCCACCCTGCAAAAACTCATCTCAAGGAGGTAGCACCCCTGCCCCCTTCAACCCCATATTCCCCTCCTCCCCGGTCGACCTCCAAGGGTGTATGTAATACTTCATTTAGTGAATTTGTCTAATCTGTAAACCAAGTTGGGTATATGCGGAAAATGTGACATTAAAATATGTACTTATATTATATTATATTATCATGTTTATTCTATTACAACTTTAAGCAAGTCTACAGGGAGTTTGGCCTCATCACGTAGGACATCAATAGCGTAGCTCGTTAGCAGCTAGCCAGCTAGTTTAAATAACGTTAGCTATGCTAATGAATGAATGACACCTGTTAAACTCACCTCAACATGTCTTTTACATTTTAACCCACCATGGGCAATAGAAAAGTCACTGTTGCAAACAGTGCAGCGAGCAACACTGTCATTACTTTTGAGATCGACTGTAAAGCCCGCCCACAGAGAAAACTGATAGGTCTACTTAGCACAAAGAGAGACCAATCAGGATGCTCGCTCTCGCTCTCCCTCTCAAAAAAATCGATTTGCGGGATATTGGATATAATTTCCGGGCATTAGGGGGCCGCTATCAATATGCAGGAGACTCCCGGAACTTCCAGGAGAGGTGGGATGTCTGCTTCCTCTACGTTCCTTGCGATGTCAGACCATTACATAACTCCTACGGAGCATCAGAACCACTCTTGTTCCCCCTTTAACAACGAGCCCACCAATCGTTTGAGAGCCCGTTGCAGAAGGACCATCCTCTCACTATCCAGTGACTGCAGACCCCCAGTCTGCGGTCAAGTTCAAAGTTCAAGGTACCTTTATTATCAGAGTATGTATAAATTACTCAATCTCGAGATTCGCCTGCTTACAGGCAGCCACACAGAACGTAGAAATCTGTGGCACGTTACAGGCCTTTTGGCCCACAGTGTGGTGCTGACCATGTAACGTACTCCAGAAACTACGTAGAAATTCCCTACCGCATAGCAAGAAACCCAGAAGAATCCAAATTTTAAAAAAGATCAAGCACCCAAAGTGCAGAGAAGAAGGGGAAAAACACAGATCACGCAAACAATAAAAACAAACAACAGCACACACACACACACACAAATTCTGGAGGGACCCGGCAAGTCAGGCAGCATCTATGGAGAGGAATAAACAGTCGATGATTCAGGCTGAGACCCTTCATTAGGACTGGAAAGGAAGGGGGGAAGAAGTCAAAATAAGAGGGTAACGAGAGAGTTCTGAGTTAAGGAAGAAACCCTTGCATCTTCTTCCAGACCTCGCTGGTGAACGCTGAACTGATAAAGAGATGAATAGTCCGCCCATCCTCCCGAGGGCAGCTTGCGTTGGGCGTGAGGTGCCAACGGTGCAGGAGGGCTTGTGGGCGAGGTCTGATGTGCGGCTGCCTACCCAATGATTTTGGCAAATGGATGGAAACGCGTAGATCGGCCAATCCCGTGATCGTAAATGGTTACGCACCGTGTCTGTGTACATTTCTTACGAATTTAATATATTTGTGAAATTAAAAAAACAGAACCATCTGCCAGGACTGAAAATGTTGTCACATGGACAAATCCAGCAGAGAGATACTGAAGCTAGTGGATACAGAAGTGTTTTATTCAACAAAATGAGACCCTCTCAGAGGAGGAGGAGGGCTGTTTGACCCAATATTACATGACATTTTTATATGCTAAAGATCAAAGGTAACAGCAGGACAATTCTACAGTTACAATGTATCTACAATGCTTCCTGTGAATTACATATGGTTTTCAATCGCCTCCTTCTTAGCACCCACGCTCCTGACACCCAAAATGAATATTAATCAGCTTTGTCTGGTTTGCAGTCAACTGTTGTTCAGGGCTGCATTTTAAAACCAAGCTACAATCCATCTTCATGTCTGAAGGCCAGGCAGCATCTCTAGGAAGAGGTACAGTCGACGTTTCAGGACTGACGAAACATCGACTGTACCTCTTTCTAGAGATGCTGCCCGGCCTGCTGCGTTCACCAGCAACTTTGATGTGTGTTGCTTGAATTTCCAGCATCTGCAGAATTCCTGTTGTTCGTGTCTGAAGACTGGTTGCTGAAGTTAATATTTGGTATATACCCCATAACTCCAGAGTACGCCCTAACAAAAATAACTCGCATTTCATAGTTGTATTGCAAACACGATCATGACTTTGATCACTTTGAACTACCAGAGACTGTCTTCTACTCGCATTATTTTGTGTAAAAGTTGTGTATAATTCACATTTAATATATGTTTTTCTTCTGAATGTTGTGTCTCTGATGCTATGTACCTATGATTCTGCTGCAAGGATGTATATCATTCCACTTGTGGATACATGTACTCGTGCAGATGACAATAAACTCGACTTCACGACTTCACAAGCCTGCTGTCTAACTGCAGCGCTTTGAAGTTCAAAGTAAACTTTATTTTCAAAGTCACCAGGTACAACCCCCGAGATTCACGACCAGCGTCCACCTGCTTTTCTTTGGTGATGGCGCTGACCAGGTCAGGGACTGCAGGAGAGAGCAGACGTACACGGCAGTACCTTGGCTGAGTTCTCCTTACTCACCCCACCCACTGCCTTCCAGGGTTAACGCTGGTGTTGGCGACTAGCCTGCGGCCAGATCAAGCAGGTCACCTCAACCGGGATTCAAGGTGCCAAGAGCCTAAGTGGCTTTTCTGCGAACGACTACTGGTCAGCATCTCTCTCTCTCACTTTCAAACTGTCTCCCTCTCTCTGTCTCTGTCCTTCTCAGTTTCTCACTCTACCTCTCCAACCGTCTGTCTCTATCTTTCTCTCTCTCACTCTCTCATGCTCATTATCTCTCTCTAATTGCCGCTCAGTCTATCTCTCTGTCTCCCTCTCTGACTCTCTCTCTGTCTCCGTCTCTTTCTCTGACACTCTCTCCCTCCCTCTCTGACTCTGTTTCTATTTCTAACTCTCTCTTTGTCTGTTTTGTCTCCTTGTTTCCCTCTGTCTACCTCTCTCTCTCTGTCACTCTCACTTGCTATCCCTCCCTCTCTCTGACTGTGTGTGTGTGTGTGTCTCTCTCTCTCTCTCACCCTGGCACACAGTGACGCTCTGTTGCGATCAGAGGGGGCAGAGGGTCAGGCTGAGAGATTTGCTGACTAACGGTGACCATCCATGCTGATCGCAGGCCAGATGAATCACCCAGCGATCTGCCTGCCTGCTCCCCTCTGCTGAAGGGGAGAGAAATCATTTCTCATCGGTCAGATAACAGCAGACTTTGGGCAAGCAGCACGATTCAGCTGGTACAAACACTCCCCACCCTCTCCCTCATGAGAACTCTGACAATGAGGGAACAGGGGCTGAGCACATGGGAAGGTCCCAGAACACCACCCCTCCACCCCAGAGTGGGAGGAAGTGGATTCAGTTCATAGTGCCTTCATCTTAGGACAGCCCGGGGGGCTTTGCAGCTGGCAAAGAGGAACAGGAAGCATAACCATGAAGCTGACGTCTGCATGGCAAGATCCCACAAAAGGTGACTTGCTTCCCCCTTCCCCTCCCCTCCCCCCCAGTAGATTCAGTGGCCTGAGCTCTTTCCTGCAGCCCCTCATGCAAGAGACCGGTTCCTCCGACAGGGCAGGGAAACCTCTTACTGCCCCTGTGTGAGTGTGTGTGTGAGTGTGTGCGTGTGTGTGAGTGTGTGTGCGTGTGTGAGTGTGTGTGTGTGTGTGTGTGCGTGTGTGTGTGTGAGTGTGTGTGTGAGTGTGTGTGTGCGTGTGTGTGTGTGCCTGTGTGTGTGTGAGTGTGTGCGTGTGTGTGTGTGAGTGTGGTGTGCATGTGAGTGTGTGTGTGTGAGAGTGTGTGTGCGTGTGTGTGTGAGTGTGTGTGTGTGTGTGTGTGAGTGTGTGCGTGTGTGTGTGTGTGTGAGTGCGGTGTGCATGTGAGTGTGTGTGTGTGAGAGTGTGTGTGCGTGTGTGTGTGAGAGAGAGTGCGTGTGAGTGTGTATGCATGTGTGTGTGTGTGAGAGAGAGTGTAAGTATGTGTGTGAGTGTGAGTGAGTGTGTGAGTGAGTGTGTGTGTGTTCAGTGTGTGTGTGTGTGAGAGAGAGTGTGTATGCATGTGTGTGTGTGTGAGAGAGTGTGAGCATGTGTGTGTGTGTGAGAGAGAGAGTGGGAGTGTGTGTGTGTGTATGTGTGAGTGAGTAGGTGGGTGTGAAAGGGACTTGTGTTGCTGTAGTTGTAGTTGTTTTGTCATTTGAGTTGTCCTGCTGAACATTGTGGACAAGTTGTGTTGTGGACAAACTGTGGACATGTTGTGGACATGTTGCATTGCGAACTGTTGTGTTGTAGACATGTGTTGTGGATATATTTTGTTGTGGACATGTTCTGTTGTGGACATGTGTTGCGAATGTGTTGTGTTGTGGACATGTGTTGTGGACATATTGTGGACATGTTGTGTTGTAGACATGTTTATTAAAACCTACAGACCATCCTAACACCTCGACATCTCAGACAGGCTCCCTCTCACTAGCGAGAGAGAGAGAGATGCTCCTGCAACAAATGAGAAGGGAGGCCAACTGCTCAGTGTTTCGATGTTACAATCTGCAGTGTCAATTACTCAAGTCTCCCCCGACTCCAGGACCTGCAGACTCTCACTCACCATCGAGAGAGAGAGAGATCGCTCGAGTGCAGGCGTCCATCGTTTGACAGCAGCGTATACCTACCGTCCCGATGTTTCAATCTCCCTCAATGCTTCAATCACCAACATCAGCAAGGAATTGGGTCGTCCACAGGGCCGCACCCAGAATGCGCGTGTCTTCCAGATCGCACTTGGAGATATCGAAACGCCAGGCTGCTTGGCGAGTTCCGAGAGCGAAAACCCCTTGCCTGTGGAAAAACCATAGTTTGAGTGCAGATGTAGATCACAGGCTCCGACAGGATCCCAACCACCTTGAAAAAGAAAAAAAAAAGTCATGACAAGAGAAAAAAATGAAACTGTTTTGAACTGGAAGAGGTCGCCCAGATCCACAAAAACCTCTGGCACATATTTAGCTGCTGGGCATATGGAGATAGCAAATATTAATTTCAACAGCAACCCGTCTTCAGATCCAAATATGGATTGTAGATTGAGTTTAAAACGCAGCTCAGAGCTGAAGATTGGGGTTTTGCAAACCAGAGAACACCCCATTGTTACCTGAGATGTCTGCATATGCACGAATGCAATAAACATCCCGTTCGCCTGAAATGTCTGCATATGCATGAATGCAGCTCAGAGACAGCAGTGATAAATATTCATTTTGGGTGCCTGGTGTTTTGGAGGAAATATTTAGGTGTATAAAAATTATGTGTAACTTAAAAGAAGCATTATACCTGTAGAGTTGTCCTGCTGTTACCTTTGATCCTTAGCTTATAACAATGTCATGCACTGTTGGGTCAGAGCATCTCCAAGTGCTGTCAGCTTGTGTGCGCTGAATAAAGACTTGTATACTACCAGCTGCATGTGTCATCTGTGGCTTTCAGTGACAGTCACAACGTTCTGCATTTGTTTATTTTTGTTGTTTTATCTGGAATCATTAAACCCTGGTGATTTCTGTTTAATCTTGTCAAGTTTACTTTGACTGGCACGGGTTTTCCACATAATTCTTTATAGTGGACTCCTGATTAGCATTTATCACGGAGTCCTTGTGTTTCGAAAATGATTCATCTTGCGATGTTGCCCAATTGAGCCACAGAAGTTCCATTGGAATCCCTGCAAATAAACTCTTGTTTCAGTCTCTACACGGGACTCTGTTGTTCCACCACACCTAGGTTCAGTCGTATCCCAGTGCACACCATGACACCAGGTTTACTTTCACTGACATCTGTCGCGAAGTGTGCTGTTCTGTGGCCGCAGGACCACGTAAGACATAAAAAATTCACTATTGGTTGCAATAAATAAATAAATAATTCCAAATGGCAAATAGTTGCTTTCATGGGTTCATTGTTCATTCAGAAGTCTGATGGCGAGGGGAGGCACAGTAGTACAGCGGTCAGCACGACGCTTTACAGCACGGGTGACCCGGGTTCAATTCCCGCCGCTGCCCGTAAGGATTTTGTACGTTCTCCCCGTGACCGCGTGGGTTTCCTCCGGGTGCTCCGGTTTCCTCCCACAGTCCAAAGACGTACCGGTTGGTAGGTTAATTTCTCATAGCAAATTGTCCTGTGATTAGGCTAGTGTTAAATTAGTGGATTGCTGGGAGTTGTAGCTCCAGGGGCTGGAAAAGGCCCTTAATCAGTCTTCATCAATCAATCAATCAGCAAATATCTAAATAGAGAGATGGATAGATGGATAGATAGATAGATAAATAGATAGATGGACAAATAAATAAATGGATAAATAGATAGATTGATTGATAGATAGGTAAACAGATAGATATATAGTTGGATAGAGAGATAGATAAATAAGTAAGTAAAAGAAGGGAAGAAGCTGTTCCTGAATCATTGAGTGAGATTCTTCAGGCTCCTGTACCTCCTTCCCAGTGGCACTGACGAGAAGAGGGCATGTCCCTGGTGGTGAGGGTCCTTAGTGATGGGCACCCACTTCTTGCATCACTGCCTTCTGAAGACATCCTTGATGGTGGGGAGTCTACAACCCTCTGCGGCCTCTTGTGATCCCTCGCCTGGATCCACTGCACCACACTGATGGGTTTTACCACTGGCCACCGGTCCCCTTTATCGGGCCGGCGACCTGTTTAATGGCGCGCCTCCCTCAGCAGTCAACAGTGAGTTGGAAGCCATGTCTCTAGGTTAAAAGGTTACGACCTCGGGAGGCTCATCCAGTGAACCATGGGACAAGAATGAACAAATGAACCGAATGAAAGAGGATTCACTCCCGATTCCCAGGGGTTGCCCGGTTATGGAGATGACTTGCCAACAACAATCACCATGGTCCATCCTCCCAAACCCTCCTTCTCCCTTCACCACGGGAGGGCAGGAGTGTGAGGGGAGGGGTATAAAATCACTGTGAGGGTCACAGGGCTGGGGAATTAACCAAAGGGCATAGGTTAAAGGTGAAGGGGAAGAGATTGAATAGAAACCTGAAGAGCAACTTTTCGCTCAGAGGGTGGTTGGTAGATGGAATGAGTTGCCAGGGGAAGTGGTTAAGGCAGGAACATTCATAATCATCATTATGTGCCTTGTTGTATGACGTGGGCGATCCTGGTCTTTCCATGACCATGATTGTTCTTGGCAAATTTTTCTACAGAAGTGGTTTACCACTGCCTTCTTCTGGGCAGTGTCTTTACAGGATGGGTGACACACCCCCTCCAATATTAAAAATTAAAATAAAAGACCAACATCCTATGCGCAAGAGGAAGGGAAAAAGAACACAAATCATGTAAACAATCGAAGTGAGCAACGACAACATTCCGGATCAAATTGAGTCCTCAGATCCGAACCCCGGAGCAGCCCAGAGTAGGCCCAAAGCCTCGCTTATCAACTCATCGTATCAGTGGGCACAGAGTACAGCAGCCGCGACCGTCTTCATAGCCTCAGCGCCATGGAGAGAGGAGTGACCATCACGGAGACCGAGCGAAATCAGCTCTCACCCTGGATCCCAACACACTGTCTTTCCAGTTCCATCTGGGCCGGTGTTTAAATTGACCAAACAAAAAGAACAGCGAAAGGGCCCAGCACCCTGGAGAGAGGAGTGAAGATTGCGGAGAGCGAGCGAAATCAGCCCTTGCCCCCGATCTGGGCCGTTGCTTAAACTGCCAAAACAGTACATCGTACCTCACACTCGGGCCCGGCCGCAGCAAAATGTGGCCCGGACCACGCCACCCAGCGACTCGCTCCAGGCCTGGATCTCGACGCCCAGCCCGCGGCTGCTCTCAAGCTCTTCAAATCAGCTCAGCGCCCAGGGGGATCCAGCCTCGCAGTTCTACAGGCACCGAACCTGCTCAGCCCGGGCCCCGACTTCTCCTTTCAGCCACTCAGAATGAGCCAGCCTCCCTCCGGGCCCAGCTGCACAGGCTTCGGAACTCCACCTGCAATGTCTCTGCGACACACCGTCTCGGCTCATCCCCCGAACTCGCCTCATCATCGCTCGCCCCTTCACCGATAATTTACCTCAGGAAAGATCTTTAGTGATGTTTTTAGTCGTTTTTTTAACCTTTTTGACAACCAGGAAGCTGTCGCCCACGTTCTTTAGCGCCGTCTTAACCGTAAGTACTCAATGCTCTTCAGAAACTGTCAGTGGTCGCATAACCAGGGCTTGTGATGTGCATCAGCTACTCAAATGACCATCTACCACCCCCTCCCATGCCTTCACATGATCCTGATTTGGGGGGGGGGGGTGTATTCTAAGCAGATGCTACACCTTGTCCAAGGGTGACCTCACATCTCCTTTGGTAGAGACGTGTCTCCACCCCGCCACCCATTTGTCTCCTTTACTAATCTCGAATCCAGTCCAGTTGCCGGGATGCCTTGTCGACAATCAGCACAGTTCATCCTCCCAAACACTCCCCATGCCTCTACCACTTGTGTGCAGGGTTAGTGGCATATTAGCAACACTTAAAAAGTACTTAGACAAGTACAAAGGTAGGATAAGTTCAGAGGGTTATGCGCTAAATGCTGGCAAATGTGACCAGCTTAGTTGGGAACCTAGTACAGGATAGAACAGCTGGGCCGAAGGGCCTGTTGCTATGACTCGGCTGCCCAGAAGGGCCAGGGCGACAGAGATAAGGGTCACCCCACCTCCTAAAGGTCCAGATCCGGACAGAGACTTAAAAACAGGGAGGGGCAGGAGAGAGAGAGAGAGAGAGAGAGCCCCTGGGAGACAGGCCTCAAAGATGCATCAGAGAGAAAGCCTTAATTGTCACAGACTGAATCAGTTCTCCTTGTAGAAAAAAAAACCCCAAGGAAATAAATTAAAAATTGAGTCTATGAATAGGCTCCCAGTCAGCGAGAAGGGTCTGGAGGAGGGGGAGGGTCCCCTGCCAAGATACACAGGAAGTGTGTGACATGCAAGAGAATGTTTATGAGTAAGAACTCTGACAAACAGTTTGTTGCCTCTCCCAGCGAGGCTGAGGAAAATCTGCTTCCAATGAGACGAGCCATGAGCACAAAGTAATTGTTGGCTGGTTATCCCGGAGCACGAGATGTCGAGACCAAAACGCAGCAGTGTTGAGAGCTCCGGGCCACGGATCCTGAGGTCCTGAGGCCGGGCTGGGCCTAACCCCCCGCCCCCTGCACCGAGGGCCGGAATGGGTGGGGTGGGGGGAGGGGGCAAAAGGCCTCCTCCTGATCCACAACCGTCTGGAGATCCGACCGTTGCTCAGAGCTACGGGATTCCTCAGAGATGACAGGAAGGCTTCCCAGGCTTGTCAACCTGCTGGAGTGGACAAAGGGCAGAGGGCGGCGGGGTCGGAGGGCACGGGGGCATCAGCCCTCTTTCTCCTCGAGGCAGTCGATGCACTGGGAGGGTGTCGGCTAGAGACGAGGGTCGGTGCCTGTGGAGGCAACAGCGCCAGTGGGCTGGAGAGGATGGCGGAGGTCGAGGCGGGTTGGCGGGGGAGATTAGGGCGAAGAATGTAGGGGTGGGGAGGGAACGAAGTGAGTGGCTGAGGGGGGGAGAGGAAAGGAGTAGGGACAGAGGTGGGAGGAAGATGGTGTGTGTGTGTGTGTGTGTGTGTGTGTGTGTGTGTGTGTGTGTGTGTGTGTGTGTGCATGTGTGTTTGTGCTTCTGGATGTACATTTTGCATGAGTGCTTGCTTGCACATTTGATCTGTGGAATTCTTTGCCCAATGAAGTAGTGGAGGCTACCTCAGTAAATATATTTAAGACAAGGTTGGGTAGATGTTTGCACTGTAGGGGAATTAAGGGTTATGGGGAAAAGGCAGGCAGGTGGAGATGAGTCCATGGCCAGATCAGCCATGATCTTATTGAATGGCGGAGCAGGCTCGACAGGCCGGATAACCGACTCCTGCTCCTATTTCTTACGTTCTTATGTTCTGTTTGTTTGATTGTATGTGTCTGCACCCTCACGCATGGGTGTGTGTGTGTGTGGGGGGGGTGTATATGTGTGTGGGTGTGTGTGTGTGTGTGTGTGTGTGTGTGTGTGTGTGTGTGTGTGTGTGGATGGGTGTGTGAAGGGCCAATTCTGCACTGTATCTCAATAAATAATGGCGGCTTCGATCGCTCAGCCCCAACAGAAGACAACTCAACGCGCAAGAGGGGAAAAAAAACACAAGAGATTTTGAAGATGCTGGAAAGCCAGAGCAACAGCCACAAGATGGTGGAGGAACTCAGCAGGTCAGGCGGTGCCCGTGGGGAGGAATAAAGAGTCAGCATTTTTGGGCCAAGACCCTTCTTCGTGAGTCTGTTGCTTGTGCTCCATATGTGCTGCCTGACCTCCTCCAGCACTTTGCGTCAGAATAAAGAATAATATTTTGGGAATACCTTGGTAAGTGTGTAGCTTGGGTGGTGGTTGATGGTTGGGCTGAGTTGTTCTCCAATCCCGAAGATCCGTTTTGCCAACGTTTCATCCCCATGCGAGGGGACATCGTCAGAGCGCTGTTGACCCATGGTGTGTCTCCTCCGAATGCTGGGGCCTTTATGTACCGATCTGCCAGCTGATTGTTCCTCATTACGGAAGCTTGATGGTGACGTAGAGAGGAGGGGGGTGGTCTCGTCGCTGACCGGTTGCGTGGTGAACGCCGTGCATTGCAGTCTGGAACTTTGCCCGCATCGGCTCATAAACAGGACCAAGGTCTCCGTGTCTATTTACGGGACAGTTGGCGGGAAGCCGTGCTTCTAGGAATTCTCCTGCATGCCGCGTGACCCACGGTGAGGTCAGGGTTCAATCAGGGGGTTGCTGGGCGGCGCAGCTCGAAGGCCAGCAGGGCCTACTCTGCGCCGTACCTGAATACATAATCTTTATACAACATACAGTGGAACAAGCAACACAAACTGGGAGTGTGCCAGGGGGCAGCGCTGGAGTGTCGCTACACATTCCGACACCAACATGGCGTGCCCGCGATGTTCAGCGGAACAACTGCCACGAGTACCGTACAGAAAACCAAACCCATTCGCACACTCACTTGGGCGGGCAATGGGCCAGGGCAGGCCGTCTCCAGTCCTCCGTCCTCCAGCAGGCCCGCGGCCTCGCAGACAAGGGGCCTCCAACTTTTCCTCGCGACTCCCGGACTCGCAGACATTAGACTTCCGACTTCTCCAGCGGAATCTCAGACCCAGGGCCCAGTCTGGACTTCCAATTGAGCTTCAGGCTTCAGGCTTCGGTCTTCGGTACAGGCCCCAGGACGCACCGACGACAGGACCTCGAACTCTAGACCTGGGTCACCAGCCCTCGTGGCTCCTGTTCACACGGACCTCCGTTCCAATTGATCCCATGAGGGGGGGTGGAATTTGCTGATCTGTGGGTGTGGGGGGGAAAGGTCTAGCTCTTGTCTTCGTTGGTCTTCGTCCACAGCACTTGCCGGCCCATCGTCCTTTGTCCACATTGTTGCTGGCTTTCAAACGCAGAGCAAGGAGCAGTGGCCTGACCTCTAACTTTCCCCCCCCCCTTCCTGTGCAGGCCCCTTAACTCCCCTTTCGGCCCCCAACACCACCCCCACGAACCTAAAAACAACCACGCTTGCGTGAAAAACACAAGAGATTCAGCAGATGCAGGAAATCCAAAGCAACACACACAAAATGCTGGAGGAGATCAGCAGGTCTGTGGAAATGAATAAACAGTTGACATTTTGGGCCGAGATCCAGCCTGACTCAGACTGATGTGCCCACAATTAACTTATTTTCTTTCTCTCTCTCTCTCTCCCTCCCTCCCTCCCTCCCTCCCTCCTCATTTGAACAGTAAGGATTATATTTGTTTTCCAAACCCATCCTGGGATTCTAGGGACAATCCTCGTTGCCCATGTTGGTTCTCACGAACCATGGTTAACAGTCCCCTCGAAACCCCCAGCGTGTAGGCCATCCTAGGACTTGGCCACCCTTTCTCCAGTTAATTTCTCCGTCGCACGTTCTTTCCTGAGATTAATTATTTAGAGCTTCTCATTCGCAGTTTTCCTGCACTCACGGCCTTCTGCTGCAAAGAGGGGCACAAATTCTTTCACAAAACGGAACAGGGGCCGCAGCTCGTGACACAGCTCCGGAGACCCGAAGCTCAAATTTGAGAGTTCAAGATAAATCCATTATCAAAGTAGGTATATGAGACCCTGTACGACCTTGAGGGTCATTTTTTGCAGGCATTCACAATAGTGCAAAGAAATACAATAGATTCAACGGCTCCATGGCTGAGGCCTGCAGCCATCGGGCTCCTAGACCGGCTTCACTCCCCTCAGCCCTGAGCTGGCTCTGTGTCAGAGGCCTGCAGCCATCGGGCTCCTTGACCGGCTTCACTCCCCTCAGCCCCGAGCTGGCTCTGTGTCAGAGGCCTGCAGCCATCGGGCTCCTTGACCGGCTTCACTCCCCTCAGCCCCGAGCTAGCTCTGTGTCAGAGGCCTGTAACCATCGGGCTCCTGGACCGGCTTCACTCCCCTCAGCCCCGAGCTGGCTCTGTGTCAGAGGCCTGCAGCCATCGGGCTCCTGGACTGGCTTCACTCCCCTCAGCCCTGAGCTGGCTCTGTGTCTGAGCACTCACTCTCGCAGACTCTGCTGTTCACGTTCTGTGTGCTCTTAGCTTATTTTTTAAATTGCACGATTTGTTCTTTATTCCCCCACTGGACGTTTGTCGACCTCTCTTGTGGTGGGATTTTCTCATGCATTCTTTGTTTTGTTGCTGTCTGCAAGGTGGCAAATCTCACGGTTGTCTATGGCAGAGATACTGTGATAATGAATCCAAACCAATTCAAGCTTAATTGTCATTCAACCGTGCATGAATACAGCCAGACAAGACAGCATTACTCCAGGGTCAAGATACAAAACATGGTACCAACAGTCATTCACAGCACAAAGCACGCACAAGATCACAATCACGTAATAGGAGTCCTGATGCTCAGCACCTCCCCCATCCCCTCAGTGACCCCACAGCTTGAGACCCAGTTCTTACACGTACAACTCAACAAACCTATTACAGCATATCAGTAAAAATACCAGGGTTGATTGATAAGTTTGTGGTCTAAGGTAGGAAGAGTCAATTTTAGAAAACCTAGCACATTTATTTTTCAACATAGTCCCCTCCTACATGTACACACTTAGTCCAGCAGTCGTGGAGTGTACAGATCCCTTCTTTGTAGAAGTGGTCCACAGCAGGGGTGATTGATAAGTACATGGCCTAAGGTAGAAGATGAGTTATTAACTGCATTATCACTCAAAGAGTTGAACTGCCCGTGCATGTAACGAGAGCGCCTTGAACCTCCAGGTGGTCCACAGCCAGGGTGATTGATACGTTCCTGGCCTAGGGTAGACAGAGATGAGCTATTAACTTCAAACTTTCTGCATAATCACTCAAAGAGTTCAACTGCACATGCATGTAACGAGAGCTGTATAACTCATCTCCTTCTACCTTAGGCCACGAACTTATCAATCACCCCAGCTGTGGACCACCTGGAGGTCCAAGATCCGTATGCTCCACGACCGCTGGACTAAGCGTGTAAATGTAGGAGGGGACTATGTTGAAAAATAAATGTGCTAGGTTTTCTAAAATTGACTCCTTCTACCTTAGGCCACGAACTTATCAATCGCTCCTCGTACAGCAGCGCAGAATATGTGTGTATATAATCCAGAGCCCCCAGCCCACCGATATCATCTGTCGACCGATGGCACCGTGGATGAGGCCCAGTCTTCGCCCTGATACCCGACTCCTGCCAGGCGAATCTACTTTGAACTTTGAATTTACAATAAAGACAGACTGTGGTCAGCATGGACCAGTGGGACGAATGGCCTTTCTCAGAGCTGCATTCTCTATGATAGGACTGCTTTTGGGTGCCAGCACGGAAGGGCTGAAAGGCCTTTGTTTTTTACAGTAATAAATGAGTTTCTCTTGCCTTTCCTTTCCTTTCCTTCAGTTCATGTTCTCTGCCTCCAGCAGAGCTGGAGTCCTGTGCGACAGCCCTCCGCGCACATACGTAGCTGGGATGCCTTCGACTTCTGCGCAGTGCTGTGTTTGTGAACGCGGAGCGGAGAGCGACTTTGTAAATCTGCCGGGAGCAGAGGATGTTGGGAATGACGAGGGGGGAGCCCCGCGGGAGGGGTGGGGGACGGGTGGCCGAGAAGGAGTGCCAGGGTCAGGTACAGACACACCCAGCCCTGAGACACCAGGCAAGGACATCTGATTCCAAACAATTGGTTTATTGATCATTACAGAATGTCCCTCTGGTGCTTCCCTCTCCCTTCCCCTTTTCCCAACCATGATTCCCCTCTCCCTGCCCTCTTCCCATTCCAGTCCACAATAGAGACCCAGATCAGAATCAGGTTTATCATCACTCACATATGTCATGAAATTTGTGTTTTTTTGTGGCAGTAGTACAGTGCAATACATAAAATTACCACAGTACTGAGCAAAAGTCTAAGGCTCCCTATCTCTCTCTCTCTCTCTCTCTCTCTCTCTCTATATATATATATATATACCTAAGTCTTTTGCACAGTACTGTAAATTTCCCTTTGCTAATTCCTTTGTTTGTAAAGCACTCAGTGATTAAATTCCTTATCTCTTGCTGGCTCGCTCTGTTTCCTCTCTCTTGAAACTGATAGGTCATCTGTTGTCGTGTTTTAAACCAGCCCAGCCCTCGGTCATCGAGCTGTTTTTGGCCGCGCCATAAGCTTCTTGATTTGGATCCAACACCGTCTTTAACTAGTCTGGTTTACCGAGGCCACACCTCTTCTTTCCTGGGTGAACAAGATGAAGTCATCGTCAAGTCTCTAACGATGAGATCAATTTACATTATGTACCACTTGCAACAGCCTGCGTATAAACATTTAATATAGTTAAGACAAAATTAAATTTCTGTATAGCAGGGGAATTAATGTTTATTGGGACCATATACTTTTTTTCCATTGATGCTGCCTGCCCCGCTGAGTTCCTCCAGCATCTTGTGTCTGTTGCTCGGATTCCCAGTGTCTGCAGATTTTCTCTTGTTTGGAGGTGAGACTGAGTATACAGTTACTCCCGCTCCTAATTTTCACTTCCAGAACCAGAACCAGGTTTAATATTGCCAGCATATGTCGTGAAATTTGTTAACTTTGTGGCAACAGTACAATGCAGTACATGATAATAGAGAAAAGAAACTGAATTACAGCAAGTATATATATAAAATAATAGGCATCCGTTAGTCTCACGAGGCCATGGATTTGCGCCTTGGAAGGTTTCCAGGGCGCAGGCCTGGGCAAGGTTGTATGGAAGGCCAGCAGTTGCCCATGCTGTAAGTCTCCCCTCTCCACGAGACCGATGTTGTCCAAGGGAAGGGCATTAGGACCCATACAGCTTGGCACCGATGTCGTCGCAGAACAATGTGTGGTTAAGTGCCTTGCTCAAGGACACAACACGCTGCCTCAGCTGAGACTCGAACTAACGACCTTCAGATCACTAGACCGACACCTTAACCACTTGGCCACATGTCAGAAATCTGAAGGCAGAGGGGAAGAAGCTGTTCCTGAATCGCTGAGTGTGTGCCTTCAGGCTTCTGTACCTCCTCCCTGGTGACAATGAGAAGAGGGCATGTCCTGGGTGATGAGGGTCCTCAATGACGGGCACCGCTCCTTGAAGGTGTCCTGAATACAAAGGAAGCTCGTACCCCTGATGAAGCCGACTCATTTTACCAGTAACACACATCAAAGTTGCTGGTGAATACAGCAGGCCAAGCAGCATCTATAGGAAGAGGCGCAGTCAACGTTGAAGAGTCCTTCCTTCAGTTAGTCCTGACGAAGGGTCTCGGCCTGAAACGTCGACTGCGCCTCTTCCTATAGATGCTGCCTGGCCTGCTGCATTCACCAGCAACTTTGATGTGTGTTGCTTGAATTTCCAGCATCTGCAGAATTCCTGTTGTTTTCATTTTACCAGTGTCTGCAGCTTAGTCATAGTCATACTTTGTAGATCCCGGGGGAAATTGGTTTTCGTTACAGTTGCACCATAAATAATAAACAGTAATAAAACCATAAATAGTTAAACAGTAATGTGTAAATTATGCCAGGAAGTAAGTCCAGGACCAGCCTATTGGCTCAGGGTGTCTGACCCTCCAAGGGAGGAGTTGTAAAGTTTGATGGCCACAGACAGGAATGACTTCCTATGACGCTCTGTGTTGCATCTCGGTGGAATGAGTCTCTGGCTGAATGTACTCCTGTGCCCAACCAGTACATTATGTAGGGGATAGGAGACATTGTCCAAGATGGCATGCAACTTGGACAGCATCCTCTTTTCAGACACCACCGTCAGAGAGTCCAGTTCCATCCCCACCACATCACTGGCCTTACGAATGAGATTGTTGATTCTGTTGGTGTCTGCTACCCTCAGCCTGCTGCCCCAGCACACAACAGCAAACATGATAGCACTGGCCACCACAGACTCGTAGAACATCCTCAGCATCATCTGGCAGGTGTTAAAGGACCTCACTCTCCTCAGGAAATAGAGACGGCTCTGACCTTTCTTGTAGACAGCCTCAGTGTTCTTTGCAACATACATCAAAGTTGCTGGTGAACGCAGCAGGCCAAGCAGCATCTATAGGAAGAGGCGCAGTCGACGTTTCAGGCCGAGACCCTTCGTCAGGACTAACTGAAGGAACAGTGAGTAAGGGATTTGAAAGCTGGAGGGGGAGGGGGAGATGCAAAATGATAGGAGAAGTCAGTGTTCTTTGACCAGTCCAGTTTATTGTCAATTCGTATCCCCAGGTATTTGTAATCCTCCACCATGTCCACACTGACCCCCTGGATGGAAACAGGGGTCACCGGTACCTTAGCTCTCCTCAGGTCTACCACCGGCTCCTTAGTCTTTTCACATTAAGCTGCAGTAGCCCCCCGACCCCCCTCCCACGACACCAGACAGTGATGCAGCCAGTCAGAATGCTCTCCACAGCACATTTGTAGAAGTTTTCAAGTACAAACCAAGGCTCCTCAGACTCCTAATGAGGTATAGCCGCTCTCTTGACTTCTTAATAGCCGCGTCAATAGGCCCTCAGAGATACTGACACCCAGGAGCTTGAAATTACTCACTCGCTCCACACCTGATCCCTCTGTGAGGACTGGCTCTTAGTAACATTGTTCAGAACTTTCTATTGATGTCTGGTGGAGAGTATATGGACTGGCTGCATCACAGACTGGTATGGACACAGCAATGCCCTTGAATGCAAATTCTATGAAAAGTAGTGGATACAGCCCAGTCCATCGGGGTAAAGCCCTCCCACCATTGAGGACATGGGTATAAAATCTGCCACAGGGGAAGCGGTATCCATCGTTGGGACCCCCACCCCTCAGGTCACGCTCCCTTCTCACTGCTGCCGTCAGATACAGGAGCCTCAGGACCCCCACCACCAGGTTCAGGAATAGTTATTACCCCTCAACCATCAGTCTCTTCAACCAAAGGGGGTAACTTCACTCAACTTCACTTGAAATGCTGCTGTTGTAGCGAGGGTGAAAGCACTGGACGGACAGAATCACCGGTAGATACAAAGCAGCTTCTTTATTCGGCACAAGGTACAGCAGGAATCATACGCACCGAGACGCTTTCCGCAGAAAGGTCTGCTAGCTCAGTGTGGGCTCTATTTATATGCTAAACACAAAGGCAATCGCTACTTAAAAAGTTATAGACAATGCTTCCTATTGAAGCTACACCCCACCTAACTTCATCCTTTCCTTCCAACGCCAACATGTCTGGGTTGGTATCCACAGCCTTTAAGAATGCAGTTAAATCCACAATACATTTATTTGGCATTTTACGTGCTAACATAGAAGACAATGAATATTTATAATGTATAGATAGTACTGACTTCAAAACTACAGCATCAGGTCAAACTACCGCGTCAGAAGCATCTGGTATTCACACCTTTTTAGGAAGTGCGTTGTTGTGGACTCAATCCACAGTACTTTGTCAAATAGTCAAATCGAGGTCTGGTGGCCAAAGTCATTTAAGTGTAAACAAATCATCTACTCAAAAAAAGCTCACTCTAACAGTTCCCACAACCCATGGACTCATTTTCAAAGACTCTTCATCTCATGTTCTCCGCATTTATTGTTTATTTATTTATTGTTGTTATTTCTTCGTTTTCTCTTTGCACAGTTTGTTGTCTTCTGCACTCTGGTTGACAACCCAGTTGGGGCAGTCTTTCATTGATTCTGTAATGGTTAGTATTCTATAGGTTTATTCAGTATGCCCGCAAGAAAATGAATCTCAGGGTTGTATATGGTGACGTTATACGTAATGAATTTACTTTGAACTTTGAACATTAATAGGCAATGTTTGAAGTCAAACCATCTAAAAGAAGAGCGAGGAGATCTGGAGAAATAAGAGACAGTGGGGATGCAGGGAAAGTCCGGTTGCAGGGTTCGACCTGAAACATCAATAATTCCTACCACCGCCCGTTTTGTTTATAGAAATGTTTAAAATGTGGAGAAGAATAGATAAGGTAGACAGTAGTAGTTATTTTCCTGAGGGTAGGGGAGACCAAAACTATGGGGGATACACTCAGAGGGAGAGGGGAAAAAAGTTTCAGAAAGGTCTTGAGAGGCAACTTTTTCCACACAGAGTGTGGTGAGTAGAGATGAGAGGAGAGGAGAGGTTTACAGAGGAACTCTAGTTCTTGGTTCCCAGCAGAAAGCATGGCCAACATCGGAGGAACATAGAAACACTGAAACATAGAAAACCTTCAGCACAATACAGGCCCTTCGGCCCACAAGGCAGTGCCGAACATGTCCTTACTTTAGAAATTACCTAGGGTTACCCATAGCCCTCTATTTTTCGAAGCTCAAATAGTACCTATCCAGGAGTCTCTTAAAAGACCCTATCATATCTGCCTCCATTATCATTGCCAGCGGCCCATTCCACACGCTCACCGCTCTCTGCATAAAAAAACTTACCCCTGACATCTCCTCTGTACCTACTTCCAACCACCCTAAAACTCTGCCCTCTCGTGTTAGCCATTTCAGCCCTGGACGAAAAGCCTCTGACTATCCACACGACCAATGCCACTCCCAGAACAGATCCCTGAGGCACACCACGGGTCACCGACCTCCATGCAGAACATGAATTGGGATCATCACCTGGCTCTTTACAAGGATCCAACTGGAAGAGTGTGGAGGTGGCAGAGGACTGAAGGGGTAGCAGCACCAGCTCAGGCCATTCTGCCCAAATACTTCAAAGTAAATCTATTATCAAAGTGCACATTTATCCCCTCATACAACCCCGAGGTGTTTTTCTTTGCAGGCATTCACAGAAACACAATAGGGTCAATGAAACACTGTGCCCAACAGGACGGACAAACAACCAATGTGCAAAATACACCGAACTCTGCAAATCCATACACACATGCATAAAACAACCCCCTCGGAGGCTAGGGCTTTACTCTCTGGAGAGAAGGAGGATGAGAGGAGACATGATAGAGGTGTACAAGATAATAAGAGGAATATATAGAGTGGATAGCCAGTGCCTCTTCCCCAGGGCACCACTGCTCAATACAAGAGGACATGGCTTTAAGGTAGGGGGTGGGAAGTTCAAGGGGGATATTAGAGGAAGGTTTTTTACTCAGAGAGTGGTTGGTGCATGGAATGCACTGCCTGAGTCAGTGGTGGAGGCAGATACACTAGTGAAGTTTAAGAGACTACTGGACAGGTATATGGAGGAACTTAACGTGGGGGGGTTATATGAGAGGCAGGGTTTGAGGGTCGGCACAACATTGTGGGCCGAAGGGCCTGTACTGTGCTGTACTATTCTATGTTCTATGTTCTATAAAAAGGGAGGACATCTCTTTTTCTCTTATTAGGGAGAGAGAGCCTGTGGTACGTCAAATTACTAGGTGAACGAGTAGTCTTTGGGGTACCGCAAGTCTGTGTCTTTACTGATGCTTTGCCCTTGGGTGCTTGCTGGGGGGGGGGCACCGATGCTTTTTTGCTGGTGGGAAGGTGTCGTTGCTTTGCTGCTGTTTGTGCGTGGGTGTGGGGGAGTTGGGGGAGCTTTGGGGTACTACTACTACTACGTCGACTCAGGCCTAGGGGGCCGGCGTCGGGCACGATGACGGACTCTCCACTTCTCCCTCTCCCTCATCAGTGTGTTCAGTTCATCTACATTAGCCGCGCCGCTGTCTTCTCGGAGCGTGTTGACCATAGTCTTGGGAGGGCACCCAGGGTTCATCCTCCCGTGCTTGGGCTCCCATATGATGACCAGGCTGGCAGGTAGCTCGGGGTGGCGTAGACAGTGCCCCGCTAGTTACAGTCTTCTCGCCTCCATTTTAGTGGAGAGCATCAGCTTTGGCGTTCTCACATTTAACTGTCGTTCATGCTTTGGGGCACTGCTCTGTTTTTGTGGATGTTTGTGAAGAAAAAGAATTTCAGGATGTATATTGTATGCATTTCTCTGACATTAAATGTACCTATTGAACCTATTGATAGATAAATAAACAGGCAAACAAACAAACAATAAGTATCAAGTGCACGAGGTGAAGGGTCCTTGAAAGTGAGCCCATTGGTTGTGGGGACATTTCAGTGATGGGGTGAGTGAAGTTATCCCCTTTTGTTCAAGAGCCCGATGGTTGAGGGGTAGTAACGGTTCCTGACCCTGGTGGTGTGAGTCCTGGGGCTCCTGTACCTTCTACCTGACAGCAGCAGCGAGAAATGAGGGCAGGGTCCTGCCTGTTCCACCGTCCCTTGGTGCTCCCTCCACCTCAAAGACTCTGGCAAGTCCCAGCTCCTATCTACGCACACCTCATCCCTCGCATGGGGGGGCGGGGGGGAGCCACCTCACATCTCATCCCTCCCACGGGGGTGGGGGCCACCCTCGGTGTCGGTCGCCCTCAGAACCTTGAGCAACACAGGCAAAGAACTGGTGGAACTCAGCAGGTGGGGAAGCATCGATGGAGGGGATCAAATTGTCGAGGCTTTGGGCCAAGAAGTCTAAAGCAGATGCCAGGATAAGAAGGTGTTGGAAGCGGGGGAAGAGATCGAGATGGCAGATGGCGCAGTAGGTGGGGGGGGTGCGCGGATGAAGCTGGGAGGTGATGCGCGGAAGAGGTGAAGGGACTGAAGACGAGGGAACCCGAAAGCAAAGGGCAGTGGACCGTGGAAGAAAGGGAAGGAGGGAGGTCATGAGCAGGTGAGGAGAAGAGAAGGGGTGAGGGATGAGCCAGAATTCCTTTCAATGAGGTCACCCCTCAATCCTCGACACGCCTACCCCATTGGGCCAACACCCGGGGACTGCCAGTTTGCTATCTGTGGGATCTTGATGTGCACCGAGAGGCCGCTGCGTCTCCCACTTTACGGTGGAGACTACGTTTTGAAAGGCTCCACTGCCAGTGCAGTGCTCCTTATAGTGGGATAAAAGCTACCTCAGAAAGGGGCTTCTCTTTCAGGGCGCTGGCGCGGGTCAAACATTGTCCCAAGTGTTGTGTTGTCCCACCACTGGAGAAGCCTTAGTGAAGAGCCGGAGCCTCAGTGGGTTTTGGATTCCCTCTGCTCCTCCTCATTTGGATTGCACACTCATCCATAAGATTTCTGTGGCAACACATAATCCTTTTAATAAACTTTAATAACAACTGATTACCCGTGGGCCGCCGTGGGGCGGAATGCGAGCTGTGCAAAGTTCTGTCACCAGCAGGGTGACACAATCCCTGCACGATGATGGGCTCAGTTAACATCACAGCGGCACAAACAGCGAGAAGCTTCAGTGTGGGTCCGCGAACAAGCTCATGCCATCTTCGTTCCACTCGCAATCTCATGTCATCTTCGTCTGCGAACAATCTCATGTCATCTTCGTTCCATTAGCAACCTCATGCCATCTTTGTTCTGCAAGCAGTCTATTCCATCTTCACTTCTGAACGCTTTGTTTCGGGAAAGTGCCTAGGCTGGTTGTGTCATGGTCTGGTATGCTCATTTGAATGGGAGGAAGGAACGCAAGAAGCTTCAGAAAGTAATAGACACATCACGGACACATCCCTCCCCGCCGTTGGTTGAATCTACAGGAGGCACTGCGTCAAGAACTACTACCCGTTACACCGCTGGCATTTAGGGCAGCAAAGAAGGTCCTCCAGCTCTGGTGGTGTTCAGGGCTTCCTTCATCGTGTCAGTAGCTTCCTCACGGTTTTCACTATCGTCAGTCAGTCAAGTCCCGGGTGGAGCCTCAGGAATACCGACACACTCAGATGTAGAAGGATTCTTCATTGCTGTTTCCATAAAAATTTTGTTTTACCAGTCAGGATTGTTAGCCCTGAGCTGGTGGACCACTCTTAGTCTGACCTCTACCCTTTGACCTGTTTGGCATGGGTGACCCAACCAAGAACCAAAGCATAAAGTCCAGACTCCAGCCAACACAGCTCTCTGGGTCACTGAGGCACGCAAGCCTCCAAACCACGACAAGGTTGTGGTCCTCTTGGTTCTACCACAAGAATGCAACATCTATCATCAAAGATCCCCACTCTCTGAGCCACTCCATCTTCTCGTAGCTACCATCAGGCAGGAGGTACAGAAGCCTTAAGTCCCATGTCACCAAGTTCAAGAAGAACTACTTCCCTTCAGCCAGTCAGTTAGTGAACCAACCAGCAAACCCTTCAGCACACAAACAAGAGAAAATCTGCAGATGCTGGAAATCCGAGGAACTCAGCAGGCCAGGCAGCATCTATGGAAAAGAGTAAACAGTCAACGTCTCGGCCCGAAACATCGACTGCGCTTTTTTTCTGTAAGTGCTGCCCGGCCTGCTGAAAACCTTAAACACCGCAGTTTAGTAACACTGTGACCACTTTGTACCTCAATGGCCATTTTGTTTTGTTCTAATTGTGCTCTTTCTTGTATAATTTATGTTCTCCTTGTGAATGTTTTGTCTCAGCATGAAAACGTAGCAGTTAGAACCATCACTTAATGCCACCAGCAATCTGTGCTCTGGGTTCAATTCTTGCCACTGTCTGTAAGGAGTTTGTACGTTCTCCCCATGACTGTGTGGGTTTCCTCCGGGTGCTCTGGTTTCCTCCCACAGTCCAAAATGCATATAAGTGAGAGTTGGGGAGTTCTGCACATGATGGCGCCGGACTGTGGGCACATTCTCGGACTGTGTTGCTCTTTTTTTTTTCTTTTGCTATTATCATGTATCGCGTTGAACTGCTGCTGCTAAGTTAACAAGTTTCATGACACACCGCCGGTGATAACAAACCTGATTCTGATTTGTTGCAAATGACCCATTTTACTGTTTCAATGTTCCTGTGGCAAATAAAGCTAATCTCTGATCTCTCTACTCCTATCGGATATTTTTGAATCTTCTCCCTTCTTTTCCAGTCCTGACGAAGGGTCTTGGCACGAAACGTTGACTACTTGTTCATCTCCATAGGTGCTGCCTGACCTCCTGAGTTCCTCCAGCATTTTGTGTGTGTGTGTGTTGCTCTGGATTTCCAGTATCCGCAGGATCTCTCGTGGTTAGGCGTGTGACGATGCTGTCTTCCATTGCACATATGAACACAAGACAATTAAACTTGACTTTGATTGTGATGAGCTGATACATCCAGGATGTATCACCATCTACGACCGCAAGGTAAATGCATCACAGCGTCTGACAGGTAACTGAACGTCGATCCTGGCTAGCAATTGAAGTTTCTTGGCTTCATCACATCATCGTCCCTGAGCCTGGACATGGTCAGTCTATCAGAAACCTCGAAGCAGGTGGCCATGGTAGAGCTGATGATGCCTTGGGAAGACCTGGTTGAGGAGGCGTTCGAGTGTAAGAAAGCCGAATACCAGGAGCTGGCGGAGCAGTGCCGGAGACAGGGATGGAGAGCACAATTCAAGCCCATAGAGGTGGGCGTAGGGGATTTGCTGGTTGCTCGCTGTGCAGAACCTACTCTCTCCTTGGCTTTATGGGGACTGCAAAAAAAAAGAGCCCTCAGGACCATCACAGAAGCTGCTGAGCGAGCCTCCAGATGGCTGTGGATCAAGAGGTGTGACCCATGGACCAGTGCTGTTGGGACACAAACCAGGACCTGATCAACCCTGGCTGGGTCGCCTGGGAGCTGGTGCCTAGTGTTGGAAGACCCGAAATACCCAATGACCCCAGGATACATCACTGATGATGCGTCCCAGCTCATCCTAATGTCTCTCAGCGTCATTATTTTGAGGTAGTATGAGGTGATAAACACACAGAGGCCACTTTATCAGGTATACGCTCGTTAATGCTAATACCCAACCAACCAATCACGTGGCAGCAACTCAATGCAGAAAAGCATGCAGACACGGCCAAGAGGTTCAGTTGTTGTTCAGACCAAATGTCAGAATGGGGGAAGAAATGTGATCTAAGTGACCTTGACTGTGGAATGATTGTCGGTGCCAGATGGGGTGGTTTGAGTATCTCAGAAACTGCTGATCTCCTGGGATTTTCACACACAACAGTCTCTAGAGTTTACAGAGGATGGTGCCAAAAACAAGAAAAAAAATCCAGTGAGCAGCACTTCTGTGAGAAAAAATGCCTTGTTAATCAGAGAGGTCAGAGGTGAATAGCTGGAGTGGGTCAAGCTGACAGGAAGGTGACAGTAACTCAAATAACCACACGTTACAACAGTGGTGTGCAGAAGAGCATCTCTGAACGCACAACACGTCAAACCTTGAAGTGGATGGGCTACAGCATCAGAAGACCACACCAGGTTCAACTCCGGATGGTAGGAGGACACTCCAGTATCTAATAAATTGGCCACTGATTGTACGTACTTTGACAATAAGTTGAACTTTCAACTTTGGAGTAAGACTTCTATCCATAGCTAATATTGGTCCATGCCACCTAGGAGACAAACACTTACACAATGACAGTGCATTTTAGAACCATAGAACCATGGAACATTACAGCACAGAAAACAGGCCACTCGGCCCTTCTAGTCTGTGCTGAAACTTTATTCCGCTAGCCCCATTGACCTGCATCCAGTCCATAACCCTCCAGACCTCTCCCATCCATGTATCTATCCAATTTATTCTTAAAACTTAAGAGTGAGCCTGCTTTTACCACGTTAGATGGCAGCTTGTTCCACACTCCCACCACTCTCTGAGTGAAGAAGTTCCCCCTAAACCTTACCCCTTTCACCCTAAAGCCATGTCCTCTCGTATTTATCTCTCCTAATCTAAGTGCAAAGAGCCTACTCGCATTTACTCTGTCTATACCGCTCATAATTTTGTAAACCTCTATCAAATCCCCCCTCATTTTTCTACGCTCCAAGGAATAAAGTCCTAACCTGTTCAATCTTTCCCTGTAACTCAACTCCTGAAGACCTGGCAACATCCTAGTAAATCTTCTCTGCACTCTTCCAATCTCATTGATATCCTTCCTATCGTTCCTATAGTTTCCATTTTCCTCAAAGCACGCTGTTTGTAGGTAAGAATTTTCCCCTATTGAGAGCTGACAGCAACACAGAATGTTTTTGTATTGAATAGGTTTGTCGTGGGATGAAGCTTGATGCCAGCTTTTGCTCATCACATGAGACTGTGGATGCCTAGTGCAGAACCGGAGGTCCATGAGCCAGTCTTCATCAGAAGATCAGAGGCGGAGAGGGTCAGCGACTTTAAATTCCTCAGTTTTATCGTTTCAGAGGACCGTGCTGGGCCCAGCATGTAAATGCCATTATGAAGAAGGCACAGCAACACCTCTACTTTATCAGAAGTTTGCAAAGATTCTCCTTGTCTCTCTAAGGTTTTTCTAGCTCCACCTTAAATCGCTCCAGTTAGCATCGCAGTCAGTGGTACAGAGTTCAAAGTTCAATCCCGAGGAGACTTTACGTTCTCCCTGTCAAGTGTGTGGGTTTTCTCCGGGTGCTCAGGTTTCCTCCCACAGTCCGAAGATGTACCGGCTGGTAGGTTAGTTAGTGGTTGTAAATTGTCCCGTGGTTAGGCCGGGATCGGATCGGGGATTTCACGGAGGAGGGCCGGAAGGGCCTGTAACAAACTGTATCGCAAAATAAAAAAACCTTTAAGAAGCCAAGGACTGACTGGTGGCCAAGGTGAGCACCATGTAGCTGCGGAGATGACCTTGCAGAAAGCTGTCTGTATGGTGATTTTCTATAGCACAAAGCCACATGGTCTCCACATGCACCGAGAAATGCAAACTGTGAAGAGAAAACACAGTCAACACGAAAACCCGTGAGAGTTAATATGCATTCACTTGTCATGTTTTCTAGTGGTGCTTTGTGATTTCGATAAAGGCAAAGAGCTGGAGCACCAGGCCATTGTTTCCCACACCATCACCGACCTTACTAACCCTGGGGATTTTCCACCAACCTCATCGTTCCCTCCCTCTGTACCTCCCGTTTCTAACTCCTACCCGAGATCCACAAAGCCGCCTGTCCAGGTAGGCCCGTTGTTTCAGCTGAACTCATGTCTGCATACCTCGACTCAGTTTTGTCCCCATCCTCCCCGGTTCAGTCCCTTCCTATCTACATTGTGATACTTCACACGCTCTTGACCTTTGCAATGATTTCAGGTTCCCTGGCCCCGATCATCTTACTTTCACTATGGATGAAAATCTGGTCCAGGAAGGCCTCAAAGCTCTCCGCTTCTTTCTGGACACCAGACTCAACCAGCTCCCCCCTCCACCACCACTCTCCCCCGTCTGGCAGAACTTGTCCTCACTCTCAATAATTTCCCCTTCGTCTCCTCCCACTTCCTTCAAACAAAAGGTGTAGCCATGGGCACTCGCATGGATCCCAGCTATGCCTGCCTGTTTGTCGGCTACGTGGAACAGTCCATGCTCCAAGCCTACACTGATATCACTCCCAACTTTTCCTACGCTACATTGACAATTGCATTGGCACTGCTTCCTGCACCCACGCCGAGCTCACTGACTTCGTCCACTTTGCCCTCAAATTTACCTGGTCCATTTCTGACATCTCCCTCCCCTTTCTTGATCTCAGCATCTCTATCTCTAGAGACAGTTTATCTACTGATGTCTATCATAACCCAACGGACTCTCACAGCTACCCGGACTATGCCTTTGCCTACCCTGTTACTTGTGTAATGCTCTGCTTCATATTTTTATGTAAAAACACTATCCCCTTCTCTTAATTCCTCCATCTCCACTGCATTTACTCTCAAGACGAGGCTTTTCATTCCAGAACGAAGGAAATGTCATCATTTTACAAAGAAAGGGGCTTCCCTTCCTCCACCATCAACGCTGCCCTCAACCACATCTCTTCCATTTCACGCACGTTTGCTCTCACCCTGTCCTCCCGCCACCCTACCAGGGATAGGGTTCCTCTTGTCTGCACCTACCACCCCACCAGGCTCTGCACCCAGCACATAATTCTCTAAAACTTACGCCACCTCCAACGGGATCCCACCGCCAAGCACATCTTTCCCGCCCCACCCCCCACTTTCTGATTTCCGCAGGGATCACTCCCTACGCGACTCCCTTGCCCATTCGTCCCTCCCCACTGCCCCACTGATCTCCCTCCTGGCACTTCTCCTTGCAAGCGGAACAAGTGCCACACCTGCCCCTACACCTCCTCCCTCACTACCATCCAGGGCCCCAAACAGTCCTTCCAGGTGAGGTGACACTTCACCTGTGAATCAGCTGGGGTGATATACTGCGTCCGGTGTGACCTCCTGTACATCGATGGGACTCGACGTAGATCGGGAGACCACTTTGCTGAGCATCTATACTACGTCCGCCAGAAAAAGTGGGATCTCCCGGTGGCCACCCATTTTAATTCCACGTCCCATTCCCATTCCGACATGTCAGTCCACGGCCTCCTCTACTGCTGCGATGAGGTCACGCTCAGGATGGAGGAGCAACACCTTATATTCCGTCTGGGTAGCCTCCAACCTGATGGCGTGAACATTGACTTCTCTAACTTCTGGTGATTGCCCACTCCCACTTCACCATTCCCCATTCCCATTTCCCTCTCTCACCCTATCTCCTTACCTGCCCATCACCTCCCTCTGGTGCTCCTCCCCCTTCCCTTTCTTCCACGCCTTTCCCTCCTCTCCTATCAGATTCCCCCTTCTCCGGTCCTTTACACCTTTTACCAATTGACCTCCCAGCTCTTCACTTCACCCCACCCCGCCTGTTTTACCTATCATCTGCCACCTTGTACTTCTTCCTCCCCTCCCCCAACACCTTCTTACCCTGACTTCCCATCTTTTTCCTTCTGTTCTGATGAAGGGCCTCAGCCTGACTGTTTACTCTTTTTCCTCGATGCTGCCTGGCCTGCTGAGTACACCCAGCATTTTGTGTGTTTGTGTTACTCTGGATTTCCAGCAGCTGCAGATTTTCTCTTGTTTGTGATTGGATTACCCAAAAAATGCATTAGTTCTGGCAAGTTTGTCTGTACTTAAAAATTTAAAACAGTTGTTGCCAGTTTTTAATGGTTATTTTGCACTGAAGTGTCTATTTACATTAAGGAAAAGCAAATTTATCATCTTCAAAAGCAAACCTTTGTGTGTCCCATGATCTTCTCCTTTCTCCAGCCTTGTATCCCTTTTGCCAATCAACTGTCCAGCTCTTGGCTCCATCCCTCCCCCTCCTGTCTTCTCCTATAATTTCGGATCTCCCCCTCCCCCTCCCACTTTCAAATCTCTTACTCACTCTTCCTTCAGTTAGTCCTGACAAAGGGTCTCGAACCGAAACGTCGACTGTACCTCTTCCTAGAGATGCTGCCTGGCCTGCTGCATTCCACCAATATTTGTGTGTTTTATTTATTTAGAGATGCAGAGCGAAGTAGGCCCTTCTGGTCCTTCGAGCCACGTTGCCTAGCAACCCCTGACAAAGCCGGTTTATCCCTCGCCTAATTGTTCTGTTTTATAACTTCAAAACATTCAACTAAATCAAAGAAAAAAAAGCACCAGTGTCCAGAATGCAGGTTTAACTTCAAGTTTAGTTTAAGCCAGGCGCGCACGTATTACGCGGTAGCGCAATGACGTATGTAATTTACGTAGTTTTACATACAACGCGTAATTAATTATTTAAACAAACAAAAATTCTTAATCAACTTATATATAAGGTTACTCAAATGTTATTGAGATATTAAATACACAACACTAGTCTCGGGACAGTTTACAATGACTGATTAACCTACCAACCGGTAGGTATTTGGATTGTGGGAGGAAATCAGAGCACCCGGAGGAAACTCACGCATTCCACGGGGAGGATGCATGGGAGAGTCATTACAGAGGACGCCAGGACTGAACTCAGAACTCCGACGGCCCGATCTCCGATATCGTCGCGCTTCCACAAGTATTGCTGAGAATCCGACATAAACCGACTTATTGATCGTGCATATTTAATTAGTTTTTTTCAAAAGGTATTGACTATCTTTTGTTAAAGTAACCAAACAGAGAAAAACAAAATGAATTTTTCAGTATTCTCTTCAAAACACTTGGGATGTGAGGGCAAAAGAGCAGTAGAATCGTTCCATCATTTTAAAGGCATCCGGAGATGTACTAGATTGAGCAGGGCACAGGGGAATATAGAATAATGCATGCAAGTAGCATTAGTATAGATACTGATGGTCAGTATAGCCACGATGGGCCGAAGGGCCTGTTTTAATGCTTTTGTGCCAAAATGAGAGGCCACGCTCAGAGTGAGGGAGCAACACCTTATATTCTGTCTGAGTAGCTTCCAACCTGATGGCATGAATATTGATTTCTCCTTTTGGTGTACAAATGATCCTTCTCCCTCCTCCCCTCCTCTGTTCCCCACCCTGACTATTCAGTTCTTCTCACCTGCCTGTCACTTCCCCCTGGGTCCCCTCCTCCTTCCCTTTCTCCTACGATCCACTCTCCTCTCCTATCACACCCCTTCCTCTCCAACCCTCGACCTTTTTCACCCACCTGACTTGACACCTCACCTTCCAACTAGCCTCTTCCCCCCCCCCGCCCCCACCAGTTTAACTTGGCATTTTCCTCCTCCCTTCGCAGTCCTGATGGAGGGTCTCGGCCCGAAATGTTGACTGTCTGCTCATCTCCACAGACGCTGCCCGACCTGCTGAGCTGTTCCACCATCTTGTGACCTCCAGCACCTACAGATTTTTTCGCCTCTCTGTTTCTACGGTCTACAATTCTGCGAGCAAAAACACAAGAGACGCGGTTGTGGGTACTTCGTTCAGATAGAAATTCAGATTCAGAGGCAGGAGGAGAAGACGGCGGCGCGATGCAGCGCGCCCGGCCGTTCCGAATCGATATCGATACGCAGAGGAACACCCGGAGAAACTTCTGAAATGCCCGCTTCGCTGCCGCTGCTACTGCGCGATCGAGAATCTCCGGAAGGGAAGGCCCCAGATCCTCGGCTTTGCCTATTGCCTGTTGCCGGGGCCGGGGTTGAAGCGCTCGGCAGAGATGGTGCTCGGTGCTCGGTGTCGGAGGGCTGGTCGGAGGCTTGGAGTTTTCGGACGGACTCAGAGTCGGACTGTGGTCGGGTGCTTCCAGGATGCTGCATCGGCAAGTTTGCGGTGCTGGAAGCTCATGGCATGGAGAGTTTTCTCCCTTCAACCGTCTGTGTGAGATGATGGGACTTTCGAGAGACTGTGAGACTTTTACCATGCCCATGGTCTGTTCTTTATCAAGTTATGGTATTGCTTTGCACTGTTGTAACTATATGTTATAATTATGTGGTTTTTGTTAGTTTAAAGTCGGTTTGTCATGTGTTTCTGTGATATCATTCTGGAAAAACATTTTTATCATTTCTTAATGCATGCATTACTAAATGACAATAAAAGGGGACTGCGTGTCCTCATAATCATAATCATAATAAATCCAGATTCAGAACGCTGGGAACCATTAACACAGGAAGATTCCGGAAATCCAAAGCAGCACACACAAAACATTGGAGGAACTCAGCAGGCCAGGCAGCATCTGTGGAAAAGAGTAAAAAGTTGACGTTTCGGGCCGAGACCCTTCATCAGGACTGAGAAGGAAGTTGGGGGTGGGGGGAACTGAATGTTATTTGCTTACTTTTACTGTTTGTATGATTGTGTTTTTTCCTGCACGTCAGGTCTTTTTTCAATGGGTTCCTTTGTGCTTCTTTGTTCTGTGGCTGCCTGTAAGGAGACAAATCTCAGGGTTGTATATACAAATGTTGATAATAGATGGTGACGGCTGAAGTCAGGTGGGGAGGGGGGATGAAGTAAGAAGCCGGGAGGTGATAGGTGGCAAAGGCACAGGGCTGGGGAAGGAGGGATCTGATAGGAGAGGGGAGTGGACCGAGGGAGAAAGGGAAGGAGGAGGGGCCCCTGGGGGAGGTGAGGGGAAGAGGCAAGAGGATTTCAGAGTGGGGAAATGAAGATGGAAGGGGGAGGGAAAAAGTCACTGGGAGCTGGAGACATCAGAATTGGGTTTAATATCACCGGCATATGTCATGAAATTTCTGTTTTGAGGCAGCATCCGTTAGTCTTGCGAGACCATGGATCTACGCCTGGAAAGTCTTCACTCTCCAGGGCGCGGGCCTGGGCAAGGTTGTATGGAAGACCAGCAGTTGCCCATGCTGCAAGTCTCCCCTCTCCACGACACCAATGTTGCCCAACGGAAGGGCATTAGGACCCATACAGCTTGGCACCAGTGTCGTCGCAGAGCAATGTGTGGTTAAGTGCCTTGCTCAAGGACACAACACGCTGAAGGTCGAACTGGCGACCTTCACGTCGCTAGACCGACGCCTTAACCAGTTGGCCACTTGCCATACATAATAATAATAATAAAAACTGAATTACCGTAAGAAGAAGATATAAAAAGAAAATTTAATTAAATAGTAAGGTAAAAAGAGAGGGGGAAGGAACTGGTGTAGTGTTCATGGGTTCCATCTCAGACCAGCCCGCCCGACCTGGAGCGTTTAGCTGTCAATTGTTGTCCATTTCATCGATGTTTACGGCGTCAGGTTGGGAGGAATATGAGGTGTTGCTCCCCCAACCTGACCGCGCCCTCATCGTGGCCGTGGATCGGCAGGTCGGAACGGGAATGGGGATGGGGATAGGGACTGAGATGATTGACAAAGCGGGTCCCCCCAGCGGATCCGCAGGAGCACCTGGACGGACAGTCTGGGGCCGCTGTAGCTCTTCCGCCGCCGGCAGGGGTAAGGGCCGGGTGGGAGATCAGCGGGGAGGGACGATCGGGCAAGGGGGCCGCGGAGGCAGCGACCCCTGGGGAAAGGCAAAGGCGCGTTCGGAGATGGCAGAAGAGGCGAAGGGCAACGCGTTGGAAGCTACAAAGGCCGCAGCGAGGAAGTGGTTAATTCGGAGCTCTCTCTGTGTGCAGCCGCTCTCACAGGTTGGGTGGGCCGGCTGATGCATCATTATCATTTATTATGTACACAGTCAGATCTGGGGTATGACACAACCACGGGAAGCAATCTTTGTTCCTCTGTCAAGTCTCGAATTCCTTCTGCGGAAAGCCATCCGCATCACCGCTTTCATCTCCTGTCAGGCGTCCAGCCTCTGTTTTGAGACGACACGCTGCAGTTCGCGATTCCACGCGTCTCCCGGCGGCGAAGCGGTCCCGCGTCTCTCTGATCGCCCCCGGAGCTCGCATGGGTACCCCGAGCGCACGGCCGCATTCCGACCTCCGATCATCCCTCAGAATCACAGCCGGGGTTTAATGTCACCGGCGCAGGGCGTGAAATTTGTTGTCTTTGCAACAGCTGTACGTTAACCATATAACCATATAACAATTACAGCACGGAAACAGGCCCTTCTAGTCCGTGCCGAACTCTTACTCTCACCTAGTCCCACCGACCTGTACTCAGCCCATAACCCTCCATTCCTTTCCTGTCCATATATCTGTCCAATTTAACTTTAAACGACAACATCGAACCTGCCTCAACCACTTCTGCTGGAAGCTCGTTCCACACAGCTACCACTCTCTGAGTAAAGAAGTTCCCCCTCATGTTACCCCTAAACTTTTGCCCTTTAACTCTCAACTCATGTCCTCTTGTTTGAATCTCCCCCAGTCTCAATGGAAAAAGCCTATCCACGTCATTGCAATAAACAATAATAGAGTAAAAAGCCTGACAATTACATAATTATATCGAATAAGTAGAGGGAAAAATAGAAATAATAAAGTCGTGGGGTAGTGTCCAAGGGTTCAATGTCCAGTCGGGAATCGGATGGCAGAGGGGAAGGACCTGTTCCTGAATTGTTGAGTGTGTGTCTTCAGGCTCCTGTAGCTCCTTCCTGATGGTAGCAATGAGAAGAGGGCATGTCCTGGGTGATGGGGGTCCTTAAAGATGGACCCCCACCTTCCTGAGGCTTCGCTCCCTGGAGATGCCCTGGATACGACGGAGGCCGGTGCCCACGATGGAGCTGGACAAGTTCACAGCTCTCTGCAGCTTCTCTCATTTCCGTGCGTACCAGACGGCGATGCAGCCAGTCAGAATGCTCTCCACGCTGCATCTGCAGGGGTTTTCGAGCGTTTTCGCCGACAGTCTAAATCCCCTCAAGCTCCCAATGAAATAAAGCTGCTGTCGTGCCCTCGCTATAGCTGCATCAATGTGTTGGTGTACAAGATGATGAGAGGCATTGATCGTGTGGACAGTCAGAGGCTTTCCCCCAGGGCTAGCACGAGAGGGCACAGTTTTAAGGTGCTTGGAAGTGGGTACAGAGGAGATGTCAGGGGTAAGTTTTTTACGCAGAGAGTGGTGAGTGTGTGGAATAGGCTGCCGGCGACGGTGGTGGACGCGGATACAATAGGGCCTTTTAAGAGACTCCTGGACAGGTACATGGAGCTTAGGAAAATAGAGGGCTGTGGGTAACCCTAGGTAATTTCTCAGGTAAGGACATGTTCGGCACAGTATTGGCCTGTATTGTATTGTAGTGTGGTAAACCATACATATATATGTTGTAACTGGGTTACCTGTCTGGACACGCCCCTCTGCTGACTGCTCCTGTGGCTCCTCCCACAGACCCCTGAATAAAGACGATTGCACCTTGCCCCTCCTCTCAGTCCAGAGCAGATACTCAGCATGGTGGAGGTCACATTTTACTGCTAATAAAAGCCTTTCAGTATTCACTCTGCTTCCAGTCTTTTGGAGTTATTGATGGTGCATCATGTAGGTTCTATGTTTCTGTGTTGGGACCAGGATCCCCATCAGGAGAGTGAGGAGAGTACGGTTAGGTCAGAGTTTATCCTCTGCTCAACAGAGGTGGATGACCTGAGCGCAGTGTGCGTTGTGGGATCTTGCTGTGCCAAGATCACCTGACATATGTCCTGGGCTACAACAGTGACTTAAAAGATAAAAAACAAAGTACAGAAAATGCTGGAAATAGTTAGCAGGTCAGACGGCATCTGAGGGAGAAAAGATGGAACTAGCACATCGCTTTGCAGTACCAGTGGCCCGGGGTTCATTTCCCCCCTGCCCGCAGTCTGTAAGGAGCTTGCACGCTCTACCCCATGACCGTGTGGGTTTCCTCTGGGTGCTCTGGTATCCTCCCACCGGCTGGTAGATTAAATTTTCATTGTAAATTGTCCTATGACTAGGCTAGGGTTAATCAGGGGGTTGCAGCGCTGTCCATCAATAAAATTTAAAAAAACATAAAATTCAAGCAAAAAAAAACAACAGCCAAAACCATTTCTTCCCTCCCACCCACAGGCATACAGTTTTTAAACCCCAGGACAGGCTGTCTCCGGCTTCCCCCTGTCATCCTCCAAAACGCAGGCCTCAGGCCCTCAGATATTGGACTCCAAAATCCCCAGCAGAGTTGCAGAGGTTCCCAGGCCTGTCTCCGGCCAATAGGCCTCAACTCCGTCTCTCTTCCCAACGACACTGCCTGCGCTGTTGAATATCTTCAGTGTTGTGGATTTTAATCCTGGCGCTCTTTGGATTGGCGGGAGGAGAAGATGGCGGCGCGGCACGCGCAGCTCTCCGGTGAAATAATACCATATTTGTTAAATAGGGTGGCATGCACAATTCTGATTCGATGGAGACAGCTGTGAGAAGCACGGAGGAACATCTGGAGAAACTTCTGAAATGCCCGGTTCGCTGCCGCTGCTACTGTGCGATCGAGAATCTCCGGAGGGGAAGGCCCCCAATCCTCGGCTTTGCCCGCTGCTGGCGGCCGGGGCTGAGGTCGAGGTGCTCGGCAGAGATGGTGCTCGGTGCTCGGTGTCAGAGGGCTGATCGGAGCTCGAAGTTTTCGGACGACTCAGAGTCGGACTGTGGTCGGGCGTGGCAGGGAGAGTTTTCTTCCTTCTCCCGTCTGCGTGAGATGTGGGACTTTCGAGAGACTTTGAACTTTTTTACTGTGCTCATGGCCTGTTCTTCATCAAGTTATGGTATTGTTGCACTGTTGTAACTATATGTTATAATTATGTGGTTTTTGTTAGTTTTTCAGTCTTGGTCTGTCCTGTGTTTTTGTGATATCACACCGGAGGAATATTGCATCATTTCTTAATGCATGCATTACTAAATGACAATAAAAGAGGACTGCGTGTCCTCATAATCTAATAATTCTTTATACCGGCAGTATCTCAGCAATGCAACGTGCAGGACTTCAGAAAATACACTGTTTCTAGTCTCAAGTTAAAGTACAGTCTTCACCACCTACAACACACTTGGCCCCAATGGTTCCTGGAAATCCGACATCGCGTGATCCTGCTCAGGGAAACCTGGCACGGAATGAAACCCCGGAAGAGGGACAGGCAATCGGTTCGGGCAGAACCCTCGACTGCCTGGCACTATGAGGATTTAAGCGTGGGGCCGAGTCAGAAGGGCCGGGTACAGTCCGAATCGAGGCGGTGGGGGTCCAAGGCCCCGGAGCGTCTCGAAGCGACTGAACCTGATGTTTGGACGACGATTTAGGCACCGGGACAGATTGAAAAGGTCAGGGTGTCGGGACACGAGATGAGGGACGGACCGGTTGGGCTCGATTATCCGCTCTACGCTGGACTAATGGTCAGTGGGTGGTCTGTCTTTATGGACTTCAGTTCAGAACACTACCCGATGCGTTTATTGTCCGCGTGATTTATTTTTCTCTGTACACTCGATGCTTGATGGTGTTTCCCTTTTTTAAGTGGGTCTGTTTATTTATTTTTTATTTATTGGGATACAGTGCAGACTAAGCCCTTCCGGCCCTTTCAACCACACCGCCCAGCAATCCCCCATTTTAACCCGAGCCTAATCACGGGACAATTTACAATGACCAATTAACCCACTAACCGGTAGGTCTTTGAACTGTGGGAGGAAACCAGAGCACCCGGAGGAAACCCATGCGGTCATGGTGAGAACGTACAAACTCCTTACAGGCAGTGCTGGGAATTGAACCCAGGTCACTGGAACTGTAAGGCCTTGCACTGGCCACTACGCTACTGGGCTACGCTTTTGGGCGCCTTTGTTTTGTGGCTGCCTGATAGGAGACGAACCTCGAGGTGGGCACACTTTGACAATAAATGTACTTTTGAACTTTGAACTTTCAATGGGCCAGCCTGGCCAGGCCCAGGAACAAAGCATCAGCATTTCCCATTTGTGAAACCCCTTAACAAAGCTTCTATTCGGTGCTCCCGGTGCGGCCTCCTGAACATCGGTGAAACCCGACGCAGATTGGGGGACCGCTTTGTCGAGCACATCCGCTCCGTCCACCACAACAGACAGGATCTCCCGGTAGCCACCCACTTCAACTCTGTTTCCCATTCCCATTCAGATATGTCCATACATGGCCTTCTCTACTGCCATGATGAGGCTAAACTCAGGCTGGAGGAGCAACACGTCATAGACCGTCTAGGTAGTCTCCAGCCCCTTGGTATGAACATTGAATTCTCCAACTTCTGGTAAATCCCACCCCCTCCCTTCTTCTAGCCCTATTTCACTCTACCCCCTCCCCCAGCTGCCTATCACCTCCCTCATGGTTCCACCTCCTTCTACTACCCAGTGTGTTTTCCCCTATTCCTTCTTCACCTTTCCTGCCTATCCCCTCCCTGCCTCCCCTCCCTCACCCCTTTATCTTTCCCCTTACTGGTTTTTCACCTGGAACCTACCAGCCTTCTCCTTCCCACCCTCCCCCCACCTTCTTTAAAGGGCCTCTGCCCCTTCCCCCTACAGTCCTGACGAAGGGTTCCAGCCCGAAACGTCGACTGACCGTTCCCACAGATGCTGCCTGACCTGCTGAGTTCCTCCAGCGTGTTGTGAATGTCGCTTCATATTAAGTGAGACTTTCCATGCCATAACGTGGGGCCTCGTACAATAAGCATTCCTCCAGAATAGTGTAGTGCTCTGTTCCCTATTAGCCCTGTACCACGACCGCCACCACTAAATTCACTCCCCTTCAAGAACATTACATCCTTTTGAAGTGCAGAGATCAAAACTGGACACGATATCTCAGATGTGGTCTCACAAAAGCTCTGTCCAATTTACGATGTTTTGGTGTGCACTTGGCAACACAGGACTTCTCCCCTCACAGGCCCACATGAAAGACAAGGTTAGGCCCCAGGGGCAGCCAGGGTATGAATCAAAGAACGGGTGGTTAGCTGGGATAAAGGGAGGAGCTTTGGATAAAAGGCACAGTGGTTGGTAAGGGGTCGACTGGGCATACTGTAGACAACAGGACACAGCAAGCTGGGAGTTGGTCTGTTAATGACGGTGGGCCGTTAAGGCATTTGGAAGCGAGTCAGTGATAATCTTTCTGGATAGACTTAGAGAGTGGAACTCGGTTAAGAAGAGAGTAAATATCAACCAGGATTCAAAATTTGTTTATTTGTCAAAAACAGAACCAGGCTTTAATATCACCAACCTGTGTTGTGAAAGGGTGGTGGGGTGGAGATATGTCTCTACCAAAGGAGGTGTGAGATAGTCCTTCCCTCCGCTAGCCTGCAGGTCAGTCTTGGGCAAGGTGTAACACCTGCTTAGCCCCCCGATCAGGATCACGTGAAGCCATGAGCGATGGTGGTGGAAGGTCATACAAGCAGCTGGTGCACATCACAAGCCCTAGTTCTGTGACCACAGACGTCAGGCGGACAATCTCTGAAGAGTATTTGATGGGTTTCAATAAGATCTCCCCCCTTCCTTTTGAATTCCAGTGAGCACAGCCCCAGAGCCATCAAACGCTCCTCACAAGATAAGCCTTCCATTTCCAGAATCATTTTGGTGGACCGTCTCCAGTGTCAGCACATCCACCGATGGGTTTTCAGAAAGCAGCAAGCAACCGAGTCCCGAGGAAGGCCTCGGCCCGAAACCTCGGCCGTTCACTCTTTTCCAGAGACGCTGCCTGGCCTGCTGAGTTCCTCCAGCGTTTGAAGCAATGGTTGACCATGGCGGCAATCGAGGGTCGCTTCAGACCGGAGACACGGTTAATTTTGCATCTCTGCAGCCTTTTGTCTGGTTTAAACTCTCTCAGCGATGGGATGCGCTTTCCCAAGTTCTGTGTTTATCCCAGTTTTAAGTAAATCTGTCCTCTCCCAGCTTTAGCAATTCTTGGCAGACTGGATGCAGGATTATTGATTCCCACGGTGCCAGCAGGACCCACAGCTGCCTGCATGTATACACACAGACTGAGGGATTATACACTTGTAAATATATACACACTGGGGAGGAGGGCAGGGCAGGCAGCTGACACTGAGATTCTTGGAGCCTGGTGGATCAGAATTAGCACAAAATGTCTACCGGTGCTGCTGTCAAATCCGCCAGACGTGGCTACGCTTCCGCCAGGGAGACCGGTCGCCGCATCGGCTCGATCGGCAGGGGTCTCCTCTCCCTCCCAGGGGCTCCGCGCTATCCCCGTCCGCCACCCCCCGGAGAAACGGGGCAGCCGACTCCGAGGTTCCGTGACCGCGGGTGCAAGGGATGCTGGGAATGGGCCAACTATCTTCGTCGCACCACTGGCGTGGGACCTTTGGCCCGGAGAGCGGGTGGGCGAGGCTGTAGTTGCCTCCCTCGGGCCGTGGGGTCTGCCTGGAGCCTGACCGAGGTAGGAGGGACACCTCACCAGTCCCACTTCCCCCTCCTTCCTGTCTCCCTCTTCAGTCCTCATTCATTTCCTTTCCATTTCTACGTACCAGCAGATCATTAAAACTCACAAACCTTCATCTTTCTCCCCAAACCTCGGGGTACGGGACCCTAAACCACCAGTGGGTGGGACAGAATTCAAGGCCCTGACCTCGCAGGGCATGAGGCAGGGTTCCTGACCCTGATCTCTTGGTGTAGCTTACTATAAGCCCATAAGGCATAGGAGCAGAATTAGGCCATTCAGCCCATCTAGTCTGCTCTGCCATCCCATACTGGCTGATTTATTTTCTCTCTCAACCCCATTCTCCTGCCTTCTCCCTGTAACCTTTGACATTCTTACTAATCAGGAATTTACCAACCTCCTCTTTGGATATGTCCAATAACTTGGCCTCCACAGCTGTCTGTGGCAATGAATTCCACAGATTCACCACCTCCGGCTAAAGAAATTCCCCCTCATCTCCGTTCTCAGTGGACCTTCCTCAGATCTGTGGCTATTCCCTCTGATCCAATACGCCCTCACTATTGGAAACATTCACTCCACATCCACTCTGTCGAGGCCTTTCAACACTCAATAGGTTTCAATGAGATCACCCCTCATTCTTCTAAACTCCAGTGAGTACAGGCCCAGAGCCATCAAATGCTTCTCATACATTAACCCTTTCCTTCCCTGATCATTCTCCTGGGCCGTTTTTGGATCCTCTCCAATGCCAGCACATCCTTGCTTAGATAAAGGGCCCTAAGCTGCTCACAATACCCCAAGTACAGTCTGACCAGTACCTTATGAAGCCTCAGTATTGCTTTTTAAAAAATCTATTCTAGCCCTGTTGAAATGGATGCCACATTGCATTTGCCTTCCTCATCATTGGATGTCAGGGTGGAGATACGTCACCTTCCCTCTGCTAGCCTGCAGGTCACCCTTGGGCAAGGTGTAGCACCTGCTTAGCCCCCGATCAGGGTCACGTGAAACCACGGGAACAGGTGGTGGATGGTCGTACGAGCAGCCGGTGCAGATCACAAGTCCTGGTTATAAGACCACTGACACCAGGCAGACAATCTCTGAAAGTATTGATAATGGCTGGGGGTTATCCATCTCGTAAAGACACTGCCCAGAAGATGGCGATGGCAAAACCCTTCTGTAGAAAAATTTGCCAAGAACAATCTTGGTGATGAGACCACGATCGCCCACATCATACGACACGGCGCATAATGAGGATCTCATACAACATGGCACATAATGATGATGTCATATGACACGGCACATAATGATGATCTCATACAACAATGATGATATCATACGACATGGCACACAATGAGGATCTCATACAACATGGCACATAATGATGATATCATACGACACGGCACACGATGATGATGACCACTGATTCAACCTGGAGGTCAACCTTTAAGGAATCCTGCGCAAGGTCTCCCAAGTCCATTTGCACCTCGATTTCTGAATTTTCTCCCCATTTGGGAAATAGTCTATACCCTTATCCCTTCTACCTTACACTTCCCCACAATATTTTCCATCTGTCACTTTTTTGCCCATTCTCCTTATCTGCCCAAGTCCTTCTGTAGCTTCCCTGATCGCTCAGTGTACGGGACGGGTTTGTAGGACGCCGATCTCTCAGAACGGGGACCGAATTTTCATACAGGGGTTTGGTGCTCTCACGTGAACGAAGTTGCCAGAGAGATGCAGCTGGTCGGTATGAAGTCGTCTTTTATTCCACAAAATGAGACACAGTAGCCACCGCATTGAGACCCTTTTAGAGGAAGGGACCTGCTCGACCCAACATTACGTGACATTTTAGATGCCAAAGATCAAAGGGTGATTTCGTATTTACTACGTATCTACCATGATTGGTTGATGTTGTGTGCTTGGATTTTCAAAGGGCCTTTGACAAGGTGCCACAGGAAAGGTTCTAGCATGGATAAAGCAGTGGCTGATTGGCAGGAGGCAAAGAGTGGGGATAAAGCGAGCAGAGCAGCGGACACCCCGCTGAAACCTGGAGGAAAACCACAGAGGATGCAGAGGGGGATCACAAAGGCGAGGAACGAGGACCGGGTTCAGACAACAGAGACTTATGGAGAAGAGGAGTTCGGTGGGTAATAAAATGGACGAGTTCACGGCGCTGGCCAGGCATCAGAGAACATTTCGGGAGTGCAGTGTTATGTGTTTCACTGGAACGGGGCTGCACGAGGACATACCCAATCAAAACTTTTCCATGGACGGCTTCCAGACCGTTCGGGCTGACCGGAAGTGCACTGAGAGCGGTAAGCGTAAAGGAGTTGGGTGCTTACTGTTCTGGTTAACAACATATTACGATCGAGGAACGTGTTTGTAGACCGGATATTGAACTTTTCACTGCTGGACTTCGGCCGTATTCCAGCGAGATACAACACTGGGCGGCACGGGAGGTCGTTCCTGCCTGTGGCCATCGAACTTTGCAGCTCCTCCCGTGGAGGGTCAGACACCCTGAGCCAATAGACTGGTCCTGGACTTATTTTCCATCTGGCATAGTTTGGATTTTGTTGTTTGATTGTTTGTAGTTTTTGTATTGCTATATTTATGCTCTATTCTTGGTTGGTGCGGCTGTAAAGAAACCCAATTTCCCTCGGGATCAATAAAGTATATCTATCTATCTATCTATCTAAAGGGAGCCTTTTCTGATTGCATGCCAGTGATTAGTGGTGTTCCACAGGGGTCTGTGTTGGGACCAATTCTTTTTACGTTACATGTCAGTGATTTGGAAGATGGAATTGATGGCTTTGTTGCAAAGTCTGCCAGACAATATGAAGATAGGTGGAGGGGCAGGTAGTTCTGAGGAAGTAGAGAGGCTACAGAAGGACTTAGACAGATTAGGAGAATGGGCAAAAAAATGGCAGATGGGATACAGTGTCGGGAAGTGTATGGTCATGCACTTTGGTAGAAGAAATGAAAGGGTTGACTATTTTCTAAATGGAGAGAAAATACAAAAAAACTGAGGTGCAGAGGGACTTGGGAGTCCTTGTGCAGGATTCCCTAAAGGTTAATTTGCAGGTTGAGTCTGTGGTGAGGAAGGCAAATGCGATGTTAGCATTCATTTCAAAAGGACTAGAATATAAAAGCAAGAATGTAATGCTGAGACTTTATAAAGCACTGGTGAGGCCTCACTTGGAGTATTGTGAGCAGGTTTGGACTTCTTATCTGAGAAAGGATGTGCTGGAACTGGAGAGGGTTCTAAAGAGGTTCACAAAAAAGATTTCAGGATTGAATGGCTTGTCGAATGAAGAGTGTTTGATGGCTCTGGGCCTGTATTCACTCGAATTCAGAAGAAAGAGGGGTGATCTTATTGAAAGGCCTTGATAGGGTGGATGTGGAGAGGATGTTTCCTGTGGTGGGAGAGTCTAAGACCAGAGTACACAGCCTCGGAATAGAGGGGCGTCCTTTTAGAACAGAGATTAGAAGGAACTTCTTTTGCCAGAGACTGGTGATTCTGTGGAATTATTTGCCACAGGCAGCTGGGGAAGCCAAATCTTTATGTATGTTTAAGGCAGAGGCTGTAGATTATTGATTGGTCAGGGCATGAAGGGATACAGGGAGAAGGCAGGAGATTGGGGCTGAGAGGAAAATTAGATCGGCCATGATGAAATGGTGGAGCAAACTCGATGGGCCAAATGGCCTAATTCTGCTCCTATATCTTATGGTCCTATGGTCTAATGCTTCTTTTGAATTACATATAACTTTTACATTTCCCTCCTAGCACCCACACTCCAGACAATGTTGACTGTTTTTCTCAATTTACTGCTGTTTTCACAGCTCAAGGATCCCATTGTCCAGAGCTGCATTTTAAATTTAATCTACAGTCCATATTCAGATCTGAAGATCGGTGGCAGGTTAGTTCCTAATCCCAGAAAGAAACCGGCCTAACAGACCCAGTCATAATGAGAGAGGGCAGGGATCTCCCACGTTTACACTGGCATCCCCAAGGGTCACCCCTGGGGCTGTCACCCTGCTCGGACTGGCCTGTGGCGGGAACTTCCCTCTCACTCTTACCCCTGGGCTCTCTGTGCCGAGGAGCCTCCACAGGCCTGGGCCCCTGGGAGCCGGCAACATAGGTGCAGCGGCATGTCGGCCTCTTTCTCTGAGGGACGTTTACGCTGCGACCACCCCCCACCCAGCCTCGTGCCCGCAGTGCCTCACCCGTGCTGATTTCCCAAGCCTTAAACTCTCGACTACCGGTCAAGTAGCTGAACAGCCAAACATGTTACTCATCCCAGCATAAGTCACGATGATAAAGCTGAAGAAAGGGAGATGGAATTACGTACTGCCGTGCCAATCTGATTATGCACACATCTGAAGCAAGTCTGTGTGCTGGAGACAGCCTTTGAAGTTGCCTGATCCTCTCTCATCTCTCCTTCTCTCTTTGCTAAGTGATTAACGTTAAACAGGAATGAATCCTGCTCTCTCTGTGGTCTCCCCGACCACAGTTGCTGGAATGAGTCTTACTGCCTCTTCAACTCCACCCTCCCCCCCCCCCCCCGCCACCAAACCTCTCTGGTCAATGGCTTCCCGCCAGACCTGCTCCGCGATTGCCGGCCAGCGTGGCTCTTGGCTCCCGTCTCCTCCGCAGCGGCCGCGTCGCTCCCCCCCCGCCCACAAGACTTCCCGCGGGTTCCGCCGTCACTGCGCGCGCTTGCCGCTCGGCCCCGGACGTCGCACAGCACGCTGCGTCTTGAAGTTCCGAAGTACACTTACTACGGAGGGGCAGAGGGGGCAACCGCGGGGAGTGGGAAGGTCAGCCAGCTCCACGGCGGGCACTGGCCTCTATCGTATCCAGGGCGTCTTCAAGCAGCGAGGCAGGCCTGCCCTGAAGACACTCTGTCAGCAGTTCAGTGAGTCCCTCTGTCACGAGATTTGCAGCTTGACGTAGAGCCTTGAGCTTCAGGGCTTCTGGAGCATCTGGACTTACATCGTTAGAGCCATTTAGCCCTGGTGCCTTGGTTAATATTAACAAGTTAATTGTGACAGGCACGGGTTTCCCGCGTTCTAGGATTAATTATGATTATGAGAACACGCAGTCCCCTTTTATTGTCATTTAGTAATGCATGCATTAAGAAATGATAAAATGTTTTTCCAGAATGATATTTCAAAAACACATGACAAACCGACTTAAAAACTAACAAAAACCACATAATTATAACATATAGTTACAACAGTGCAAAGCAATACCAGAATTTGATAAAGAGCAGACCATGGGCACAGTAAAACATCTCAAAGTCCCGAAAGTCCCATCATCTCACGCAGATGGTGAACCTCCAGCGCTGCCAACTTGCCGATGCAGCATCCCGGAAGCATCCGACCACAGTCTGACTCCGAGTCCGTCCGGAAACTCCGAGCCTCCGACCAGCTCTCCGACACCGAGCACCGAGCACCATCTCTGCCGAGCGCTTCGACCCCGGCCCCGGCAACAGGCAATAGGCAAAGCCGAGGATTTGGGGCCTTCCCCTCCGGAGATTCTCGATCGCACAGTAGCAGCGGCAGCGAACCGGGCATTTCAGAAGTTTCTCCAGATGTTCCCTCTGCACTTCTCACGGCTGTCTCCATCGAATCCGGATTGTGCACGGCCCTAGTTACACACATCGATATTCATTCGGAACGGCCGCGCGCGCTGTGGCACCGCCATCTTCTCCTCCCTCCAGTTGAAGGGGACACTTCTTGTGTTCTGTAAGCGGAGTCCTCCCCTGTGTTTCTGGAGGATGACTGGCCTTGCGGTGTCACTCAGTCACGCCTCTGATGCCCTCTGTCTATCTCCTCGCTTCCGTCTCTTTACGGGAGTCTGCCGCCCTCTGCTCCTGGGTCGAGCCAGTCACAGCCACCACCATGGCCGAGAGAGTCTGCAGTTCCTCCGCACTGGGGTCCAGTCCCGAGAGCGCGCACCGCGACGCCCTCTCTTGCTGCCCTCCAACTCTCTGGCCTCGTGTTCACCCAGACTCAACTCATCTGCCACCTTCCCCCCCGTCATCGTCTTACTCCAACTTCTCCCCACTTCCATTTCAGTCCTGATGTAGGGTCTCGGCCTGCACCGTCGACCGCTTATCCCCCTCCATAGATGCTGCCCGACCCACGGAGGTCCTTCGGCATTTTGTCCGGGCTTCCGCGTCGCGGGAAATGCCCCGTCTCAGTGCACCTCCTGCACAAGTAATCAGATCATAGAAACGTTTACCCGACTCTGCACTGAACCGACGCTGTGGACTGCTCCAGCCGCAGTAACGCCTGGCTTCGTGTCTTCTGTAAAACTTCAGTCCTGAAGCAACTTGCTTACTTTCGTTGTTTGCACAATTTGTTGTTTTTTTTTTTAACTTGCCCTGCACGCTGGGTGTTTGGTGGGTTAGTTTAAGGTTTCTTTGTTTTGTGGCTGCCTGTAATGGAGGCGAATCTCAAGGTTAAATACACACTTGACAATCTGAATCAGAATCAGGTTTAATATGTCGTTAACTTTTTAGAGAAATATGCACAAAGTGCTGGAGAGACTCAGCAGGTCGGGCAGCATCTATGGAGGGGAATAAAGAGTCGACGTTTCGGGCTGAGATCCTTCGTCAGGACTGGGAAGGAAAGCAGTATGTAGCCCTCAGATTTGGCTGGTGGCATTAATCTAGGAAAGACAGTCTCCGGGCCCGCCAAACGTGTGAAATCTGAGGTGCAAAACCTCTTGTTTGTGTGGATGCTGCGTGATCTGCTCCCCCGTTACAAATCAGTACCACGAAATTACAGGCAGCACACCATATGCAATTAAATGATTTAGCTTTATAATTCTTAATTTGACTAAAGAGTTAGTAAAGTGAAACAACAAGAAAAGGGCCCATTTTAATGAAACAGTCTAATCTACAAGTTGGGGCTCACGGTTTCCCCTACGCTGGTCCTCCATCAGTTTCCCCCGAGCTTCGCGACTCCCGGCCCCCCTCCAAATCCACTCCGTCCTGGCATCTCCTCCTTTTATCCTCCACCGAACAAAAGACCCAGACCACCTCAGTGTCAGGCGCACAGACGAAAACACCCTCCTCCCATTGGACGCCGCACATTCCAAAGCACCCGTTATCTCTAGCCATAACCCAGACATTGCTCCTACGGAAAGACCATTACGTTAGCGGTGAAACTCTTCCCCGGATGTTACAGGAAGTCAGAATAAGAAGTTGGGGGCAGTACAAGGTGGCAGGTGATAGGTGAAACCGGGAGAGGGGGAAGGGGGCGAGGCAAAGAGCCAGGAGGCTACGCCTGCCTTTTCATCAGCTATGTGGAATGGTCCACATTCCACGCCTACACCGGCGTCACTCCCCCGACTCTACCAACGCTACCTCGACCACTACATCGGTGCTGCTTCCTGCGCTGAAGCTGGGCTCATCCACTCCACCAGGTTTGCCTCCAACCTCGCCTCGCCCTCAAATTTACCTGATCAATCATAGAGCACCACGTCATAGAAACAGGCCCTTCAGCCCATCTATTCTGTGCAGAACCGTTAATCTGCCTCGTCCCATCAACTTGCACCTGGACCATCCCCCTCCAGGCCCCTCCTAATATCTCCTAAACATTGAAATCTAACCTGCATCCACCACCTCTGCTGGCAACTCACACTCCCAACTGAATAAAGAAGCTCCCCCGTTATGTCTGCCTTCACGCTTCACCCTTAACCCCTGACCTCAAGTCCTAGTCCCGCCCAACCTCGGCGGAAAGCGCCTATTTCCATTCACCCTATCTATACCCCTCATAATTTTGTATACCTCTATCAAATCTCCCCTCACTCTCCTACACACCAGGGAATGAAATCCTAACCCATTCAAACCTTCCCCCGTAACTCAGGTCCTCAAGCCCTGGCAATGTCCCTCTACGTTTTCTCTGCTCTCTCGTTCAGATCTCACTGAAACCTTGCCTATGGATAGCTGACCAAAGCTGTTCTCACAGAGTCCCCCGAACCTGGGGGGCCAGTGGGCCACTCTTGCTCTGGCCTCTACCTTTTGACCTGTTTGTCCACTGTCGCACACAGATATAGAAGGATTCTCCGTCATTGTTTCATTAACAATTTTTTTTTCCGACCGGTCAGAGTTTCTCGCCCTGAGCTGAACCCCCCTGAAACTGAAGGACCGCTCTTGGTCTGGCCTTAGGGTAGCCAACTTTCTCACTCCCAAATAAGGGACAAAAGTAGCAGTCAAATCCCGGGACACTTGCGTTTACCCCGAGAAAGACTACCATGACCATGAAGCCTTGCACGGGCACCTGTGTGCGCATGCATCACGTGCGCGTACGTGACGATTTTTTTCCTACAAATCGGTTTTAGCGATTCTGTTCAGTGAAACTACACTGTACATACATTATTTCTACTTTATATAGGCTGTGTATTTATCATATCATTCCTGCTTTTACTATGTGTTAGTGTTATTTTAGGTTTTATGTGTTATTTGGTATGATTTGGTAGGTTATTTTTTGGGTCTGGGAACGCTCACAAAATTTTTCCCATATAAATTAATGGTAATTGCTTCTTCGCTTTACGCCATTTCAGCACAAAAGGTTTCATAGGAACGCTCTACCTTAGCGGGGGAAATACGGGAGAAGGGCGGTCCCGTGTGGGACAAACCAATTTAGCCCAATATACAGGATGTCCCAGCTAATGCGGGACAGTTGCCAACCCTATCTGGCCTCCGCCCTTTGACCTGTTTGGCACGGGTGACCCCGCCAAGAGTCCGAGCAGAAGGCCCTGACTCCCGCCAATGTCGCTCTCCGGGCCGTCGCAAGCCTCTGAACCCTACGACAAGATTGTGGTCCCCTTGGACGATTCGGCCCATCTTGTCTGTGCCAAAACGATTTAAGCTGCCTACTCCTATGCGCCGCAGACTTCAACTTCTCTTCATGCCCCCCGCCTCCCCAGTTATTTACCCTCCACAACATCTCTGGGGTATCTCCAGATTCGAGGCCTCGGCTGTTTCAGGCACTGCGCGCTGAGAAAGGGTTAACTGATGGTCTGCTAGTTCCAGAGCCTTGCGGGAAACTGAGGAAATTGTCACTGACTTTCACATAAAAGGAAAAGTGATTAAAGTAAAACAAACTACAGGTCATGAGGTGGGAGACGTTTGTGGTAGCCTGGGACACCACATTAAAGAGTTTGACTGCAAATAACCAGTAGTTAACATGTAAAGAATTAATACATAGTTTACAAGTTGTACGTGTCTCCTCACGGCACTGAAACCCCAAAGAAAAAAACAAATGTGCTTCAGTGATGACCACCAAGAAAAGTTAAAAATTGTCTTAGTTCAAAGGGAAAAACTTGTAGCAATGCCAAAAATAGCAGAAAGTCCAAGAACTGGGTAAATATCAGACCCCAGCAGCGCAGGACAGGACGCTGATAAGGGAATGGAGAGCTGTATAAGAGAGCAGTCTGTCAAAAGAGTAAAAATAGTCACAAGAGCGTCTAAGGACATTGATAGGAAGAGATTAGCTGAAGCTAATGTGGGGCCCCTTGTGTACGTTGAGAATAAGAAAGAGGCAGAGTAATTAAACCGATAGTTTGAGTCTGTTCTCACAGAATAGAAGACAGGAAAGCTTCTGGAATGAATGATCTAATGTCAGAGTTATAGGACCATAAGACTGTAAGATATAGGAGCAGAATTAGGCCATTTGGCCCATCGAGTCTGCTCCGCCATTTCACCATGGCTGATCCATTCTCCCCCTCAGCCCCAATCTCCTGCCTTCTTCTTGTAACCCTTTAAGCCCTGATCAATCAAGAAACTATCAACCTCTGCCTTAAATATACCCAATGGCTTGGTCTCCACAGCCACACGAGGCAACAAATTCCACAGATTCACGACTCTCTGGCTAAAGAAATTCCTCCTCATCTCCATTGTAAAAGGAGATCCCCTCTATTCTGAGGCTGTGTCCTCTGGTCTTAGATTCTCCCAGCATAGGAAATATCCTCTCCACATCCACTCTATCAAGGCCTTACACCATTCGATAGGTTTCAATGAGGTCACCCCTCATTCTTCTGAATTCCAGTGAGTACAGGCCCAGAGCCATCAAACGCTCTTCATATGACAAGCCATTCAACCTGGAATCATTTTCATGAACCTCCTTTGAACCCTCTCCAGTGTCAGCACATCCTTTCTTGGATAGGGGGCCTATACTAAAACGTGGTCCGTAGACTCACGTCTGAAGTGAACTGCTGGATATTTGAATGTCCTGCGTACCTGCCCCACCATCTTCAGCCAGGGTGCTCCATATTGAACCTCTTCTGGGTAAAAATATATAATCCTTAGTTCCTCTCTGATGCTCTTGCACCTCACATTCACAAGCCAAAGAACTTCAACACTAACTTTGTTTTGAAGACACTGCATCAGGGCTGTTTAATTTATTCGGATGAACTGTGATGAATCCCCAGATCCGGATAACCCACATTTGAGCAAAGGTTAATGGAGGTTATCTAAAACTCGGCAGAATCCCCCCGGAGATTGGAAGGTCCCAGGTTTGACCCCACAACCTAAGAAAGGAGATGGTAAAAAATCCGAAGTGTATCGATATCAGTAGAAGGAAGAACGTGCTTTTGAGGATGTGCTGACAGGGAGCATGCAGAATAATGACACGGTTGGAGAGGGTTAACATTGATTTATGAAAAGAAAATCACATTTGATAAGCCAGTTCTTTAAGATTACAACAGAATAAATCAGAATCAGGCCGATCACAGGCTGATGTTGTGTAATTTGTTGTTGTGAGCAATAGTCCCTTGTTCATTATGTACCGTGCGGTCGTATGACATCATCATTATGTCATGTTGTATGACATCATTATGTGTCATGTCATGACCATCATTGTGTGCCAGTCGTATGACATCATTATGTGCCATGTATGACACCATCATTTTGTGCCCGTGTCGTATGACATCATTATGTGCCATGTCATATGACATCATTATGTGCATGTCATATGACATCATCATTATATGCCATGTCTTAACCATGACCATGATGTCCTTGGCAAGTTTTTCCACAGAACTGGTTTGCCATTGCCTTTCTTCTGGGCGGTGTCTTTACAAGAGAGCAGGCTATTAACTAGAGAGCAGGCTATTCTGGACTGGGTTTTGAGCAATGAGGAAGGGTTAATTAGCAATCTTGTCGTGAGAGGCCCCTTGGGTAAGAGTGACCATAATATGGTGGAATTCTTCATTAAGATGGAGAGTGACATAGTTAATTCGGAAACAAAGGTTCTGAACTTAAAGAGGGGTAACTTTGAAGGTATGAGACGTGAATTAGCTAAGATAGACTGGCAAATGACACTTAAAGGATTGACGGTGGATATGCAATGGCAAGCATTTAAAGGTTGCATGGATGAACTACAACAATTGTTCATCCCAGTTTGGCAAAAGAATAAATCAAGGAAGGTAGTGCACCCGTGGCTGACAAGAGAAATTAGGGATAGTATCAATTCCAAAGAAGAAGCATACAAATTAGCCAGAGAAAGTGGCTCACCTGAGGACTGGGAGAAATTCAGAGTTCAGCAGAGGAGGACAAAGGGCTTAATTAGGAAGGGGAAAAAAGATTATGAGAGAAAACTGGCAGGGAACATAAAAATGGACTGTAAAAGCTTTTATAGATATGTAAAAAGGAAAAGACTGGTAAAGACAAATGTAGGTCCCCTGCAGACAGAAACAGGTGAATTGATTATGGGGAGCGAGGACATGGCAGACCAATTGAATAATTACTTTGGTTCTGTCTTCACTAAGGAGGACATAAATAATCTTCCAGAAATAGTAAGGGACAGAGGGTCCAGTGAGATGGAGGAACTGAGCGAAATACAAGTTAGTAGGGAAGTGGTGTTAGGTAAATTGAAGGGATTGAAGGCAGATAAATCCCCAGGGCCAGATGGTCTGCATCCTAGAATGCTTAAGGAAGTAGCCCAAGAAATAGTGGATGCATTAGTGATAATTTTTCAAAACTCGTTAGATTCTGGACTAGTTCCTGAGGATTGGAGGGTGGCTAATGTAACCCCACTTTTTAAAAAAGGAGGGAGAGAGAAACCGGGGAATTATAGACCGGTTAGCCTAACGTCGGTGGTGGGGAAACTGCTGGAGTCAGTTATCAAGGATGTGATAACAGCACATTTGGAAAGCGGTGAAATGATCGGACAAAGTCAGCATGGATTTGTGAAAGGAAAATCATGTCTGACGAATCTCATAGAATTTTTTGAGGATGTAACTAGTAGAGTGGATAGGGGAGAACCAGTGGATGTGGTATATTTGGATTTTCAAAAGGCTTTTGACAAGGTCCCACACAGGAGATTAGTGTACAAACTTAAAGCACACGGTATTGGGGGTAAGGTATTGGTGTGGGTGGAGAATTGGTTAGCAGACAGGAAGCAAAGAGTGGGAATAAACGGGACCTTTTCAGAATGGCAGGCGGTGACTAGTGGGGTACCGCAAGGCTCAGTGCTGGGACCCCAGTTGTTTACAATATATATTAATGACTTGGATGAGGGAATTAAATGCAGCATCTCCAAGTTTGCGGATGACACGAAGCTGGGTGGCAGTGTTAGCAGTGAGGAGGATGCTAAGAGGATGCAGGGTGACTTGGATAGGTTGGGTGAGTGGGCAAATTCATGGCAGATGCAATTTAATGTGGATAAATGTGAAGTTATCCACTTTGGTGGCAAAAATAGGAAAACAGATTATTATCTGAATGGTGGCCGATTAGGAAAAGGGGAGGTGCAACGAGACCTGGGTGTCATTATACACCAGTCATTGAAAGTGGGCATGCAGGTACAGCAGGCGGTGAAAAAGGCGAATGGTATGCTGGCATTTATAGCGAGAGGATTCGAGTACAGGAGCAGGGAGGTACTACTGCAGTTGTACAAGGCCTTGGTGAGACCACACCTGGAGTATTGTGTGCAGTTTTGGTCCCCTAATCTGAGGAAAGACATCTTTGCCATAGAGGGAGTACAAAGAAGGTTCACCAGATTGATTCCTGGGATGGCAGGACTTTCATATGAAGAAAGACTGGATGAACTGGGCTTGTACTCGTTGGAATTTAGAAGATTGAGGGGGGATCTGATTGAAACGTATAAGATTCTAAAGGGATTGGACAGGCTAGATGCAGGAAGATTGTTCCCGATGTTGGGGAAGTCCAGAACAAGGGGTCACAGTTTGAGGATAGAGGGGAAGCCTTTTAGGACCGAGATTAGGAAAAACTTCTTCACACAGAGAGTGGTGAATCTGTGGAATTCTCTGCCACAGGAAACAGTTGAGGCCAGTTCATTGGCTATATTTAAGAGGGAGTTAGATATGGCCCTTGTGGCTACGGGGGTCAGGGGGTATGGAGGGAAGGCTGGGGCGGGGTTCTGAGTTGGATGATCAGCCATGATCATAATAAATGGCGGTGCAGGCTCGAAGGGCCGAATGGCCTACTCCTGCACCTATTTTCTATGTTTCTATGTTTCTAAGACGGGTGACCAGCCATTATCAATACTCCTCAGAGATTGTCTGCCTGGCGTCGGTGGTCGCATAACCAGGACGTGATCTGCTCTGGCTGCTCGTACGACCAACCACCACCCACCCCCATAGCTTCAGATGACCCTGAACGGTGACTAAACAGGTGCTACACCTTGCCCAAGGGAGACCTGCAGGCTAGAGGAGGGAAGGAACGCCTTACACCTCCTTGGGTAGAAACAGAGGAGGCGTTTCTACTTACTACCCTACCACCCCAGCAGAAGCATAATACTGTGCAAACATCTTGGGCACACATAAAAAATTCTGTAAAGCAAAGATTCTTTCAAAAACTTATATCAGGAAATTGACTACAAGGAGCAGTAAACAGTAAAAAACTAAACCAAATCAGAATTTAGAATGACCACTCCTTGCCTATAAAACTGCATCAATTTCTGAGGTACACTGTCATGAAGTTTTATAAAAAAAATCGGCTGGGAAATTGTTCCAAGCATCAATGTCTTCTCTGGACTTTGGCTGTCTCGCTTGCTTCTGTCTCTCCAAATAATACCAGACAGCCCAAGGATGTTGAGATCAGGGTTCTGTTGTGGCCAGACCATCTGAAACCATGGACTTTCGCACAGTATTGCATGTATAAAAAAAAAGAAAATTAAATTAAATAATTAGTGCAAAACAGGGAACAATTGATACTAACCAGAAAGAGCTCAGAATCAGAATCAGGTTTAATATCACAGGCTTATGTTGTGAAATTTGTCGTTTTCTGGCAGCAGTACATTGCAAAACAGAATAATAAAAACTGCAAATTACAATAAGTGTATAAATTTTTTAAAAATCAATAAAGAGTGCAAAAAGAGAGGGAAAAATACTGTTGGAGGAACAACACCTTATATTCCGTCTGAGTAGCCTCCAACCTGATGGCATGAACATCGACTTCTCTAACTTCCGCTAATGCCCCACCTCCCCCTCGTACCCCATCCGTTATTTATTTATATACACACATTCTTTCTCTCTCTCTCCTTTTTCTCCCTCTGTCTCTCCGACTATACCCCTTGCCCATCCTCTGGGATTCCCCCCCTCCCCCTTTCCCTTCTCCCTGGGCCTCCTGTCCCATGATCGTCTCATATCCCTTTTGCCAATCACCTGTCGAGCTCTTGGCTCCATCCCTCCCCCTCCTGTCTTCTCCTATCATTTTGGATCTCCCCCTCCCCCTCCCACTTTCAAATCTCTTACTCACTCTTCCTTCAGTTAGTCCTGACGAAGGGTCTCGGCCTGAAACGTCGACTGTACCTCTTCCTAGAGATGCTGCCTGGCCTGCTGCGTTCATGTGTGTTGCTGGAAAAGTACTGAGTAGCGTTCATGGGTTCAACATTCTGTCAGAAATCGGGTGGCGGAGGGGAAGAAGCTGTTCCTGAATCTATGAGTGTGTGCCTTCAGGCTCCTGTCCTGATGGTGACAATGAGAAGAGGCCATGTCCTGGGTGACGGGGGTCCTTAATGATGGACGCCACCTTTTGAAGGCACCCTGGATGCTGGGGGGGGCCGAGAAATAAGATGGCCCCAGTTGTGATGTACCTGGACTTACCAACAGCCTTAAATATAAAGTCCCATAAGACTATAAGACATAGGAGCAGAATTAAGGCCACTCAGCCCATCGAGTCTGCTCCGCCGTTCTATCATGGCTGATTTATTAACCCTCTCAATCCCATTCTGAAGCTCAAGCTCAAAGTACATTTATTTTCAAAGAATTTATAAATTATACAACCTTGACACTTGTCTGCTTGCGGGCCGCCTTCTCCCTGTAACCTCCAGCTCCCCGACCAATCGGTACTCAAGCGGCCATAAAACAAAATTAGAGAACATAGCAAAATGAAGCAAACGGCTGGAAGAACGTAACAGGTCAGGCAGCATCCGCGGAGGGAGATGAATGGTCAGGAGTGTTTGATGGATCTGGGCGTGTACTCACCAGAGTTTAGAAGAATGGGGGTGGGGGAGATCTCATTGAAATCTATCGAATATCAAAAGTCCTAGATAGAGTGGATGTGGAGAGGATGTTTCCTATAACGGGGGTGTCCTGGACCAAAGAGCACAGCCTCAGAATACAAGGACATCCCCTTAGAACAGAGATGAGGAGGAATTTCTTTAGACAGAGGGTGGTGACTCTGTGGAATTCGTTGCCACAAACAGCTGTGGGAACCAGGCCACTGAGTATATTTAATGTTGAGTTTGATAGCTCTTGATTAGTAAAGGTTACGGGGAGAAGGCAGGAGAACGGGGTTCGGAGGGAAAATAAGTCAGCCATGTTGGAATGGCGGAGCAGATTTGGTGGGTTGATTGGCCCAATTATGCTCTTATGTATGTGTTATTGACTTCTGATCCTATGGTCTTGCGGATAAAGCATTACAGTTAACGGGCTGGCATGGATGGGGGTGACTGGTGAACAGACAGAAAACAGGGCGGGGAATAAATGCGTCACTCTGAGCTGGGAGGCTGTGATTTGTTGGTTTCACAGTGAGTGAGTGTCGGCTTAGCCTATCACAATCCACGTCAAGGAACTGGGAACTGTACGGCAGGTTAACTGAGAGGAGGTATAGATAGGCCGCGTGATAGCCCTCTTCCTCCGAGAGTGCCTCATCTTGTTGAATAAAACACTTCTGTATCCACCAGCTCCAGTGTCTCTCTGGTGACTTTGGTCACTTTACATGATATGCAAGGCAAGTTTCTCACTGTATCTAGTTCATACTAAACCAATGCCAATAACAATCTCGTTGAATATTGGAGCAGGTATGAGGAACTGAATTGTTCTGCCTCCAATTCTTACGTTCTGTAAGGAACTTCAAGCAAAATATGTCGAAGTTCTCAAAGCTGAAAGCAAGTGGCAGATTTGGAGTCATGGAGTTACTGAGCTTATCCTTACCAGCCGTCACGCCTCTGGTGTTTGGGGCAAGGATGAAGATCCTCCATCTCTGACGATGTTCACAGCTTCCTTCATCGTGCCAGTAGCTTCCTCTTGGTTTTCACTACTGTCAGTCAGGCAAGTCCCGGGTGGAGACTCAGGAATACCGTCACACTCAGATGTAGAAGGATTCTTCATTGCTGTTTCTGTAACAATTTAGTTTTGACCGCTCGGGGTTGTTAGCCCCGAGCTGAACCCCCGAACCTGGAGGACTGGTGGACCACTCTTAGTCTGACCTCTACCCTTTGACCTGATTGGCATGGGCGTAAACCCCTGACTCCAGCCAACATCGCTCTCCGGGCCACTGAGGCACGCAAGCCTCCAAACCCCATGACAAGGTTGTGGTCGTCTTGGAGGTTTGAGTTTATAGCAGGGAAACAGGTTATTTGTTGCACCTCATCCATGTGACCAAGGTGCCTTCCTGAGTTCATCTCATTTTCCCATATCCCTCTAATCCAGGGGTTCCCAACCTTTGTTATGCTGTGGACCATTAACCGGGGCGAGGGGGTCTGTGGACCCCAAGTGGGAACACCCACTCTAAACTTTTCAAATTTATTTACTTGTCTAATGTATTTTATACCTGCCTCAGCTTGTTCCACTGTGTAAAAAAAACTGTTCCTCAGACCCCTCTAGACCTTTCCTCTTGTGAGAGTGTGGAACGAGCTGCCACCACAAGTGGTCCATGTAAGCTCGATTTCAACGTTTAAGAGAAGTTTGGACAGGTACATGGATGGTAGGGGTGTGGAGGGCTATGGTCCTGGTGCAGGTTGATGGGAGTAGGCAGTTTAAATTGTTTCAGCATGGACTAGATGGGCCGAAGGGCCTGTTTCTGTGCTGGACTTTGACTCAGTGACCTCTGTGTTTAGTTTTAGACTCCCCAACCTGGGAAAAAGACTATGACCATGAGCTTCCATAACAGGGGCTTCCTCCCCCACTAAAATGCTCCCTCAGTACCTCCACTCTGTTGTGGGATGCTCCCTCAGAACTGCCCCACCACCAGTGGGATGCTCCCTCAGCACTGCTCCACCGCCAGTGGGATGCTCCCTCAGAACTGCCCCACCACCAGTGGGATGCTCCCTCAGCACTGCTCCACCGCCAGTGGGATGCTCCCTCAGCACTGCCCCACCGCCAGTGGGATGCTCCCTCAGCACTGCTCCACCGCCAGTGGGATGCTCCCTCAGCACTGCTCCACCGCCAGTGGGATGCTCCCTCAGCACTGCTCCACCACCAGTGGGATGCTCCCTCAGCACTGCCCCACCGCCAGTGGGATGCTCCCTCAGCACTGCTCCACCACCAGTGGGATGATCCCTCAGCACTGCCCTCTAGACACACCGTTGCGTCTCAGTTGTCAGGCCCAGCGTCCAGAGCGGGAATCGAACCCGAGACCTCCCGACCCAGCCTCAGGTGAACTGTGGCTGACGTGAGCAGCTCTGATGTCTCCACTCAGGAAAGGGATTAAAGTCTGTTTCTTGGAAGTCAGTACGGCCGCCTGTTAAATCATAAGCCCTCTTCCTCTGCGGCACACAGGGGGAGTTAATTAATGTCCGAGGCGTTTGTTTACTAGAAATAATACAGCTTAATCCCTTCTCAAAAATGGATCCCACAGGGCTCTCTGGACCCTGTACTTCAGGCCTGTGGAGAAACTTGAAAGCTCACAGGAAGCTCATTACGAAGGTATGTGCACTAATTATTCTGTGGCCAAATTTGTAAAGGGTCTATTTTGTTCAAAGGATCCGAGTGAATAAAGTTAACAAGCTGGCGGCCTGCTCGATGCCCTGTGCCCCAGGGAGCGCTCTCTCATTAAGGGAGTGTTCGCCGTGCGAGCGGGCGGCTGGCATGTTGGTCAAGTCTGTGATGCCCGAAGCCAGCCATGGGTCAGGGCGTCCTGGGAATGGTGTAAGTGTCCGTGTATTTGGTGGTGGGGTCGAGACGGAGGCACGCTTACGATGACAAGCACGCAGTGGGCAAATGCATCTGAGTAGGGCACACTCACACACACACACACACTCACTCACACACACACTCACACACACACATACACACACACACACTCACACACACAAACACACTCACACACACACACACTCACACACACACATACACACACACTCACAAACACACACACTCACACACACACTCACACACACACACTCACACACACACACACTCACACACTCACACACACACACTCACACACACACTCACACACACAAACACACTCACACACACACTCACAAACACACACACACTCACACACACACTCACAAACACACACACACTCACACACACACACTCACACACACACTCACAAACACACTCACACACACACTCACAGACACACATACACACACACTCACACACACGCACTCACAAACACACACACTCACACTCACAAACACACACACTCACACACACACACTCACAAACACACACACACTCACACACACACTCACACACACACACTCACACACTCACAAACACACACACTCACAAACACACACACACACACAAACACGCACACTCACAAACACACACACTCACTCACTCACTCACAAACACACTCACAAACACACTCACAAACACATTCACACACACACTCACAAACACACACACTCACACACACACTCACAAACCCACACACACACTCACAAACACATACACACGCACACACTCACAAACACACACACTCTCACACACACACTCAAAAACACACTCACAAACACACACACACTCACACACACACACTCACACTCACAAACACACACACTCACACACACACACACAAACACACACACTCTCACACACACACTCAAAAACACACTCACACACACTCACAGACACACACACTCACAAACACACACAAACACACACTCTCACATGCACACACTCAAAAACACACTCATACACACACAAACACACACACACACTCACAAACACACACACACACAAACACACAAACACACACACTCACACACTCACACTCAAAAACACACTCACACACACACACTCACACTCACAAACACACACACTCACACACACAAACACACACTCTCTCACACACACACTCAAAAACACACTCGCACACACACACTCACAAACACACACACACAAACACACAAACACACACACACAAACACACACACTCACACACTCACACTCAAAAACACACTCACACACAAACACACACACACAAACACACACACACAAACACACAAACACACACACACAAACACACACACTCACACACTCACACTCAAAAACACACTCACACACACACACTCACACTCACAAACACACACACTCACACACACACACACAAACACACACACTCTCACATGCACACACTCAAAAACACACTCATACACACACAAACACACACACACACTCACAAACACACACACACACAAACACACAAACACACACACTCACACACTCACACTCAAAAACACACTCACACACACACACTCACACACACACTCTCACACACTCATAAACACACTCACACACACTCACACACTCACACACACTTTCTCTCTCACACACAAGCACGCACACACTCACACACACACATACTCACAAACACACACACTCACACACACACACACTCACAAACACACAGTAATACACCCACACACAGTCCCTCGCTCTCTCACTCACTCACTAACACACACACTGTCCCTCACTGTCTCACACACACACTGTCCCTTGCCCACTCTCTCACACACACACAGCTGCTCCCACACTAACACACACTAACACACACACACACACACACACACACACACACACAGAGTCCCTCGCTCTCTCACTCACTCACACACGCACAGCCACTCACTCACTACACACACACTGTCCCTCACTCTGTCTCACACACACACACACACACACACACACACTGTCCCTCGCTCTCTCACACTCACACTGTCCCTCGCTCTCTCACTCACTCACTAACACACACACTGCCCCTCACTCACTAACACACACTGCCCCTCACACACTAACGCTCTCGCGTCCTGACACACGCTCTCGCACGCCATCCTTCAACCAGAGAGGGAGCCGGATTGCTGCTGCTCGAGCTGACGTGTGAGAGGGGCTGGGACGGGTCCGGTGACTATGAGGTGTTGCTCTCCCAACCCACTGCCGCCCACGGTCCGCCAGTCTCACTTGCTGTTTGTGCCCAGATCCGGTAGAAAAGGCCCCTGAGCTCTGCCGGTGAGGTAATGACAGGTGGGGAGATCGGCTGAGCCAGGGCAGGGCCTGGCCCTTTAACATCGAGTGACTCACTCTAGTTCAGAGGCTAATGTTTACGAAAAGGATACCAACTTAATGTTTGTGGCCAATTAGGGATTTGACCAAAGTTACACTCATAGTCTTTAGCTTTGCCACATCAGACACTTGCACGCCTGTTAGTTATCACCTTCTCCATCTGCCCTCCCCTCTCGCTCTGCCTTTGAAAGAGACAAGTGCTGAGAACTTGACTTCCCTTCTGCTAACCTCACGCAATGTAGTTGACCTCCCGCTTCACTGTGGAATTAATCATCTCTTTCCTGTTTTCCCGCTTCTCTTCCCACCCTCTCCAAGATTCACAGTTCAAGATACATTTATTATCAAAGTGTGTATGCGGTATACAACTCTGAGATTCACCTTCTCCAGATAGCCAGGAAACAAGGAAAACCATGGGGGGGGGGTGGGGTCATATAAAGAAAAACTTTAAACACCAACACCCCCCATGCAAAAAAAAACAAATTACGCAAAATAGCAACAGGAACATCACCCCCCCCACGTAAAAAAGAACAAGTCGCACAAACAGCAATAAGAATGCCAAAACCCAAAGCACAAACCCCCTCCTCAAACAAAAAAAAAAACAAATTGTGCAAACAACAGCAAAAAAGCACAGAACAGGAAAACCATAAAATTGAAAGGGTCCAATCCATAAATCACAGATCCAGAACTTCAGTGCCATCCTCCGACAGCATCGAGGGAGAGGGGGACCATTCGGATGCAGGGGCCTTCCCTCGGGAGCGGCGAGTGAGAGACGGTCGCGCACAGGCACTCTCCTCCAGCAGTGAGAGAGAGGCCGGTAGACGGCGCTGAACGCTCCCCTCGATCTTCCATCTTCCTGGATGCTTCAGCCGGCGGGATCGGTGAGAAATGGAGTCGATCGCGGGCTCGCGCCCCAGCTCCAAGTTTCTGGGCCTCGAGGTTGCTCGCCCCCCTGGAACCTCCTCGGAGACCGCAAAGCGGCAGATCGCTCGATTGATCACAGCCTCTAAGGGAAGCACCTTTAAAATAAAACAACGACGTAAAAGCAATGCAAGAAACGTTTTGTGGACCACCTGAAAGATGTCGTCCAGGGCAGGCTTGCTCGCTGGTGCCACCTAGCGTTGGCACAGGTGGGGCAGCTCACCGCTGCGCCCGAACTCACGGGTGGGTGAAGTGACGGAAAGCGTTTATAGACAGTGAAAGCTGGTGGCGGGGGGGGAGATGGAAACAAACACACAACAAATTGGGCAGCATCACTGGAGAGAGAGAAGCAGACTTATGGTCCAATGGTCCAGCCTGAAGACCTTACCGGAGAATTCAGGAGAGCTTGATTAGAGTCACAGAGGACTGAGCTGCAAAGGGACGTCTATTTAGAACGGAGATGGGGAGGTATTTCTTTAGCCAGAGAGTGGTGAGTCTGTGGAATTCATTGCCACATGTGGCTGTGGAGACCAAGCCATTGGGTATATTTAAAGCAGAGGTTGGTACATTCTTGATTGGTCAGGGCGTGAAGGGATATGGGGAAGAAGGCAGGAGATTGGGGCTGAGAGGGAAAATGGATCAGCCATGATAAAATGGCAGAGCAGACTCGATGGGCCAAATGGCCTAATTCTGCTCCTATGTCTTATGGTCTTATGGATTTACGTAGAACAGTACAGCACAGTACGGCCCTTCGGCCCACAATGTTGTGCTGACCTTTTAACCTACTCCAGTTTCACCCCAGCATTTCACTCCCACAGCACCCTCCACTTTTCTCACACACAGACACTCAGCCTCACACAGACACACGTTCACACTCAAACACAGACATACACATTCACGCTCAAACACACACAGACTCACACATTCACACTCAAACACACACAGACACTCACATTCATGCACAGATACACAGATACACGTTTTTGCACACATACGTTCTCACAGATGCACAGACCACACAGTTACACACATTCATGCACAGACAGATTCAAACACAGAGAGCCACATACACTCACACAGACACAGACGCACACAGACATGCAAAGACATGCATAGACCCACAGACACGCACGTTCACATACACACACGGAAACCCTCAGACACACACACATCTGTGCAGACTCACACCCATACTGGCACATAAATCCAGGCTCTCCCCCCACACATACACAAAATAAGGATGCATGCTTACACAGATAACCACACAAACACAAACAAACACACACACACACACACACACGGTGAGGGACCCACAGGGAGGGGCAGGTCACACGTTTGTGTATGGGTAAAGAGACACCAACAGCCACGAACACTAACTACAGCAGTAACTTTACCATTGGTTGTTAAATCTAGGAAATATTCTTAAACAGAGATACAACACAGAATAGGCCCTAGTGCCTCTTTGAGCCACAGCGCCTGGCAGCCACCAACAATTCCGTCCCGCTCCCAGCCCCGCTGATTTAGCCCTCACCTAATCACGGGACACTTTACAATGACCAATTACTGCTCCAGTGCTGCTACAAGAGTCCCGTAGCCACACTGCTCAGGAGGGGTGAGGTCGAGGAGGGCCCGCTGGGCTTCTCCCTGCAAAGCCAGGTGAACGTGCATGGCCGTCTCGTTGGGGCTCCACCCGTTGTGCTGTGCGGCGCGTTTAACCTGCGCCAGGTGGCTGGTACCGTTGGATCTGGGGAGCTGCATGGTGGACCTTGTGGCGTTCATCGCCGAGGCCCAATGGTCTTCCCCTTGCTTCGACGGTGTCTGCTGTGGTGCCCGCCCCCCACGGCTACGGCGACTTGCGTCTTTCCCCCCACCGGAGCGGGTCGCGACGGAGGCAGGTGATGCGAACCGCCGTGTCCCCTGGGTACGCTGGCTCCGTCGGGGCTCCCTGGGAAGGCCCGATGCCCGGTTCCCAGGACCTCCCCCCGCGTCCCGTCTTCATTAACCTGCTAACCGGCACGCCTTTGGACTGTGGGAGGGAACCAGAGAAAACACATTTTTTTATTTATTCGTTCACGGGATGTGGGCACTGCCAGCTAAGCCAGCATTTATCGCCCAACCCTAGTTGCCCCTGAGAAGGTGGTGATGAGCTGCCTTCTTGAACCGCTGCAGTCCCTGAGATGTGGGTACACCCACAGTGCTGACAGGGAGAGAATTCCATGATTTTGACCTGGGGCAATGAAAGAACGGCGAGATGATTCCAAGTCAGGATGGTGAGTGACTTGGAGGGGGATTTCCAAGTGGTGGTGTTCCCAGGTATTTGCTGTTCTTGGCCTTCTAAATGGTAGTGGTTGTGGATCTGGAAGGTTCTGCCTTAGGAACTTTGGTGTGTTGTTGCAGTGCATCTTGTAGACCAACATAAACCAACATGACCCACAGGGAGGCCGGGAGGTGGGGAGGGGAAACGTACAGACTCCTTATGGAGGATTCTGCTCCTATGTCTTATGGTCTTATCGGTCAGGGCATCCAAGGATATGGCGAGAAGGCAGGTGTATGGGGTCGAGTGGGATCTGGGAGCAGCCATGATGGAGTGACGGAGCAGACTCGATGGGACGAATGGCCTCACCCTGCTCCTATCTCTTACAGATCTCCGAGCACGGAGGCCCCGAGCTGTGGTCGGGTCATGCTAACCGGTCTGCTGCCCTGGAGCTACAATGACCCCTGTGGAGACAGGGAGAAGGGGACAAAGGGTTAAAGGATCATCCTTAAATTTTATAAACAACTTAAGGGATAAGTGGGGGCGGGCGAAGGAGAGGCGGCTGTCATGTCCGGCGAGCGGACACCCACCAGGAGAGGGAACCAGCTCGAGGAGGCCTCTTGCGCGAGCATTGCCAGGTTTGATATGGAGACTTTCCACCGACCAGATTCTGATGTTTGGGATTCCTTCCGGGGGCAGGCCGCCAATTAATTTGGCTGGGGTGGGGTGGAATTTCTGTAACTATTGACACGGCAACAATTGTGGGAACGCCGACAATGGAATGGGGGCGCCGGCGGGGTGTGAATGAGACGGTCTGGCCAGCTCAGTGGGCCTCCGCTGTAACCTTCACTTACAGCGTCTGCGAAGTCGTTTCAAGAGACCCCCCCCCACCGAGGGTCTTACGAATGGAAGTTTTTGTGTATTTCGTACTTAGTTCTTGCTTTGTATTTCATAATTAGTCAGCTCCATCATAGGCACTAGCCTCCGTAGCATCCCGGACATCGCCAAGGAGCAGTGCCTTAGGAAAGCGGCGTCCATCCGACGGGAGGAGGCGGGAGGAGAAGATGGCGGCACGACGCAGCGGGCGCAGCTCTCCGGTGAAATGATATCGTATTTGTAAGTAGGGGGCCGTGCACAATTCTGATTCGATGGAGACAGCCGTGAGAAGCACGGAGGAACATCTGGAGAAACTTCTGAAATGCCCGGTTCGCTGCCGCTGCTACTGTGCGATCGAGAATCTCTGGAGGGGAAGACCCC